>NW_023656529.1:0-28754 GCF_015228065.2 Penaeus monodon | reverse complement strand
TCTATAAATAATCTATATATACATATACATATATATACATATATATATACATATATATATATACATCTATCATTATATCTATATCTATCATACTTATCTCTATCTATATATTATATCTATAATATATATACTGTTTACATATATTTTCTATCATCTATCAATCTATCTACTATATCTTCTGCTCTATCTAGCTATCCTATGCTATCTATCTATCTATCTATCTATCTATCTATCTATCTTCCTAGAATATTATATATATAACTTATACATATATCCTGTGTACATCTCTATCTATATATATCTCTCACTCTCTCTACTCTGATATCATCTATATATCAGCTCTTCTATATATATATATATATATATAATATATAAATTGTGTACACACCCCCAAACAGACCGCACACAATACATATAGGTCCACAGTATACATCTCATTCGTAATATCTATAGATATTCTATAAATCTATATATCTATATATATATATATATATATATATATATGAAGACCCGCGGTGGCCGAGTGGTTAAGCATCGTACTCGAAACCTGTCACGACGGCCATCTGAGTTCGTTTATTTTCGAGTCCCCGGCCGGCGAGTTGTTCATTGGGCCAGGAGCTTCAACATCGTATTGCCTACCTAAAAACGACATATCGATCGCCTTCAGCGCATTTCGTAGCAAGTCAACGCCGTGGCACAAACCACGGTTGATATATACAGGTTGATTATATATACTCGTATTAATATATATATATATATATATATACTGTCTGTGTGTATAATAGTGTCAGAGATATATATTATATATTATATATATATATATTATATATATATATATATGTGTGTGTGTGTGTGGTGTGTGTTATATATTATTATGTGTGTGTGTGTGTGTGTTTGTGTGTGTTTGTTGGTGTGTGTGTGGTGTTGTGTGTGTGTGTGTGTGTGTGTGTGTGTGTGTGTGTGTATATATATATATATATATACATATATATATATATATATATATATATATGTATATATATATAGGTATAGATTTTATTCATATTTATATATATAGATATATATTATATATTATATATATATACTATATATATATATTAATCTATACTATATGCACACAGTATATATACTATATACATATAAATGTACATATTATATATATATAGATACTTATATATTTAATTAAATAATAAAAAAGTTAAATTATATATATATATATCATATATATATATATCAGCTGTGTGTTTGTGTATATATATATATATATGATTATACATATGATATATATATATATCTATACTATAACTATAATATATATAATATATATATATTTATAGCAAGATTGGAATAATGCAATGCCGCATTGAATCGGATAAATAACAACCCTCGCTGACCAGACTCAATACATATACATATAATATGTATATTGTACATGTATATATTGTATAATACATATATGTGTATGTATGTCTATATATATATACTGTTTACAGTATCTCTTTCTATCTACAACATTTTTTTCTATCTATCTCTCTTCTCTATCTATCTATCTCTCATCTATCTATCTATCTAGCTAATCTATCGATCTATCTATCTACTATAATATATATATATAAATATTATAGATATACTGTGTAACATATTATATATTATATATATATATATTCTATATATCTCTTAACAATAATATATCTATCCTCTATCTCTAGATACTATAATCTATATATATCGTATATTATATATATATATCTATATCTTATATACTGTTTACATATTATATTTTCTATCTATCTATCTAATATATATATCGAATATGTGTGTGTATATATATAATATATATATATATATATCTATATATATATATTCTATATCTATATATATATATATATATATCTTTTAAAATATATAAATTGTTTACACACACACAAACAGAACGCACACATAATATATTTACACAGTATCATATATATATATATATATATATATTCGATATATTATATCTATATATATATTATATCTCTATACTATATCTATATAATATTATAGATTGCAGACCGCGGTGGCAGAGTGGTAGAGCATGCCTCGAAGACTGTCCCGACGGCAATCTTATTCGTTAGTTCGAGTCTCCAGGCCGGCCGATTTGTTCCCATTGGGCAATTAGCTTCACCTGATTGCCTAGCCTAGAAAACGCCATCTCTCCTTCCCAAGCGCATGTGGCGTGCGAAAGTCCACCGCCGTGGCACAAACCACGGTTTGATTATATCAGGTTGATTATATTACCGTATATAGATATATATATACTGTATGTGTGTTATATGTACTATCTATATATATATATATATATCTCATATAGTATAATATATATCATATACTTCTCATATTATCTTATATATATATAGATACTATATTTGTGTGTGTGTGTGTGTGTGTGTATATATATAGATATATATATACTTTAAAATATACTATAATGATATATAATATCTTTATTATTATACATTATATACTCTTACTAATAATATGTGTTTGTGTGTGTGTGTGTGTGTGTGTGTGTGTTTGTGTGTGTGGTGTGTTTGTGTGTGTGGTGTGTGTGTGTGTGTGTGTGTGTGTGTGTGTGTGTTGTGTGTGTGGGTGGGGGTGGGGTGTGGGGGGGGGGGTGTGTGGGTGTGTAGTGTGTGTAGTGTGTGTGTGTGTGTGTGTGTGTAGTGTAGCTCGTGTAATGCTTCTTTCATATGTCTCTCGCATCATAGTATACTCTCTCCTCTCTCTTCTTCATCTTTCTCTTATCATATTTATATGATATATATACTATACCCTAATCAATACATAGACGATATGACATGTATATATATATGCTTCTCTATATCTTTCCCTTTCTCTCTCAGTCCCTCTCTATTCTCTATTATTTATAGTATTCTATATCTCATTCATGTATGATACATACTCATATATGTTCTCCTCTATAGCTTCATACTCCTCTCGATTCCCATCTTGTATCTCTCATCTCAATCTTTCTTCTCTCTCTACTCTCTCTATGCTACGATCTAGCATCGTATACTTTACTAATCAGAATAAAAGTTCATGGCTCAGTTATATATGCATACTGGCTACTATATGATAATGAGTCATATAGGACGATATCTAATCTATATATCGATCTATATCTAGTTATATTATTCTAAATTATGATTCTATATATAGAAAAGTATGGAATCATGCAATGCGGCATTGAGAGAATATCGATACAATAGCAAACTGCCTCCCTCGACGCAGGACTTCGATTTTATGGCATTATACATACTATAAGTATGTTAATGTATATGTATATATGTATATAACTATATGTGTATGTATGTTATACTATATATTATTCGGTATATAGAAATTAAATACTTATTACTATTTACAGATAATTAGCTATTATACAGTTTATAATTATTGCTTATAATTCCTACATATATTATATTCCTGATACGAATATAGTATCGTCACATATTATGACGCTACCATAGCAGTATTATAATATAAATTGATAATTCATATTATATACATGATATTAATATACCTATATATTGCATAATAATTCCTACTCTAGATGACTCGTTCCTTTCTTATATATATCGCTAATTATCTCCTCATATACTGTCGATGTGTGTGTGTGGTGTGTGTGTGTGTGTTAGTGTGTGGTGTCGTGCTTGTGATGTGTGTAGTGTGTTATCTATCTTATCTGTCCTATCTATCTAAGCTTATCTTTATCTTATTCTAATCGTTATCTGATTGTATGCTATTCTATCGCGTATTCGATGAGGCGGAAGTTTAACGCTCACCGTCCGCGTGGGTCGACTCGTTGGAAATTGATTTAGGCAATTCTAAATCCTAAGTCAGATGTACCGGAGGTATATTTATGAAAAATGGAATAATGGGCAATGTGCCGCATTGATAGCGAGAAACTAAAAAACCCTCCCTCGAGCGCTAGTAGACTCGAACTTTAGTTCATGGCATCTGGTTAATGAATTACTGGAGGGCTGCTAGTGCTGAAATCCAACGTGCTACACTATCACTTAAATGAGGAGTTTTGAAAAAATCTATGATCTTCCTAGGCTCGAAGTTTGATTCAAAAAACGCATGAGATCATTACGTCGTGTCTACTCATTCTTGAGTTAATTGATATGCGAAGTTTGAGATTCACTCCCCGTGGGCACTGTTTCGTGGAATAGGTGATTTGGAGTACACCGTGTGGCTACGAGTGGTTTTAGGCAGGCTGCCTTCGTTTGCATACCCGGAGTTGACGGTTTTAATCTAAGGTTCCGAGTCTGGTCAGGAGGAGTTGTATTTGATCGATATCAATGCGCATTGGCATATTCCTCTTTCTAAATATACCTGGCGTTGACATCTGGCTTAGGTATTTGGTTATTGCTTTAAAATTCAATTTCCAACAGTAGTGCCCACGGGGGGTATGTGAGCTGTAAAACTTCGCTATCGTTTCTGTGTGCGTGTGTCTAGTAGCTTTGTGTGCGTGCTGGGCGTTGTGCGTGTGTGTGTGTGTGTGTGTGATGTGTGTGTCTTTTTGATGTTTGTGTTTATAGTAGTGATGTGTGTTTGTTAAAAATAAATAATAAATAATAAAAAATATACAGAACATCACAAAGTCTTCGCTGCACACATGATCCACGACACACACACCACCATCCCACCGACATACACACACAGCACCACACTACACACAACACATTCACACACAGCACACACACACATCACAGCACTACACGACCACACATATATATATGATATATATACAGATATATATATATATTATATAATATATATATATATATTATATGTTGTGTTTGTGTGTCGTGTGTGTGGTGTGTGTGTGTGTATACACATATATTAATATTAACATATAGTGCTATATATGATATATATCTTTCCGTATATATTATATATATATATACATATTAATTGATTTATATATCATATATATAATTATGATTATATATTTTTTTTTTTTTGGGGTGGGGGGGGGGGTTTTTTTTTTTGGTGTTTGTGGTTTGTTTGTTTCTTTTTTGTTGGTGGTTTACTGGTTTAGGTTCTGTTGAGAGTCGCCGTGTCACAGCGTATGATTCTATTACATTGTAGGTTTCATGTGTGATGCTCTTTAGCATGAGTGACGATGGTAGGGCCGCCAGCTTCCATTTCCACGGTAGTTGCCAAGGTGTTACCTGTAGGTGGCATAAAATAGCTCCATGTAGAGTTACGAAATGTTTGTTTGGTTAGACTGTGCTATTCAACTATCATGTAATCAGGGGCATGTGGGTTTGGGCGTATTTTGTAGATGACTCTCGGGTGGTTTGAAAGGATGCCCGTATTCACAGATAAAAAGGAAGAACAATGAAATATGACTTTATCACCTGGCTAGACTTTTAAACAAGCTAACATAAAAAACAAATAGAGTCACCCGTATAATATTGCATTTATTTACGCGGCTAATATACTTCGATACTATAACACCAGTTCACACAGATAACACCACCATATATCATTACTGTCAGAAAACAACAGAGGACCGCGCCACAGCAGCGAAAAGCACCAGTCAGCCGACTAAATTCCAAATGGTCTGTATGACCAAAGTATAAAGAGCCCTTCTCTCTCCGCGTCTGCGTAGACATAAGCATTAAATAATGAAGTTATTAAGTGGTGAAGAAATGCGAGAGTGTTGAGGGGTGGAGTGGGTAACGTTGTAATTTAAGGACAGTTTTGAGGTTGAAGTAGGGGGGAGGGGGGGTGGGGGCGAAAACGCGCCTTGCATGGTAAATATATAAATATATATCTCTCTTTCGAGTGTCTGGTATGTTTCGGGCAGGGTGTGGAGGGCAGGTGAGTGATTGACCTTGGATTTTACTATCTAAGCTATTGACTGAAGTTAATATATGTTTTGCTACTTTTAAAAGATTATTTGAAATTAAAGCCTGCTTTTTTATTAGATAAAATATATTTATAATTATATATTAGGGTTTATTCATTTGATTTTTTTTTTTGATTTTTTTTTTTAGCGTTTTATGATCTCTTATTCGATTTTGTAAAAAAAAAGTTTTGTTTTAATAACTAGATTAATAATTAAAAAAAAAAGATACCAAAGAACCGATAATAAATAGAGTAAGCTATAATTCTATTTTTTTTTTTTTGCTAAGAACAAGAGCAAGACAGACTACGTCTAAACTTTAGCTAATATAGAGTGATTACAATAACTTTATTTTTTTATTTGATTGTTTATTAGCTTTTTAACTTTATATTTTGGGGGGGATATTTATATTAGTTTGTATTTTGTTTTGTTGAATTGCTAATAACTGAAACTAGAACAAAGAAAAAAGAGAAAGGTTAGAGGACTTCCATGGCGGTTTAGAATGAGAAATATGTTGCGATATAAACTGATAGGTATGTGGGTGATAGTAAGGTGAAGAGAATCTGAGATAGGGCCAGATAGGGTGGGGAGAGGGGGTGGTTTGGAAAAGGGGGTTATAGTGGGGGGGTGAGATAAATTTATTGGATTGGTGCGATGTGATGCGGGAGGGGTGGATTTTAAGTGGTTTTTTTTTTTGATTATAAATTAGATTGAGGTGGAAGTTGCTAAACAAATAAGTGGATATATTTGTAATATAAATCGTGGGGTAGTGAGTTCTTAGACATACTAATGGTCTGGTATTGTCAAATGGGTGGGAGTACGAAAAGGGAAGCACTGGTACACTAAATAAACATCGATACATATAGTATAACTAGAGTGTAAAAGCTTATTAGAGCATAACATGAACATAACCGCCTGCTTAACCTTTTATACTGGGGCTACAACTGCTCCGCGCTGGCTGATGTTTTTAGCTCCATAATGCAATTCAATTTTGTTGTCTTAAAAATAGTGTATGGGGGTTTATAAACAAGTTTTATTAAAATACATAAATTAAAATAGAAATAAAACTATACAAAAATGGTCTACAAATAATTTAATTATAAGACAGGAAAGTATACTGAGAAAAAGTGAAGAAGGGATCGTGAGGGAAAACGAGGTATAACAAAAAGAGAAACGAGAGAGAACAATACTAAAGGTGATTATTCGAAAGAGCAAAGGATGGCAATGTAGATACAGGCAAGGTAAGTATAAGAATATTGAAGAGTAAGTAGTGTTTAAGTAGTGTTTACTGGTGGCAAGTATGAAATGGTGTAGATGTATACAGTATGATCAAGGAACAATGGGAGGTTAAGTCGGAGGTTATAAACAAACAAACAGCAATTCAGCTATCTTATTAAAAATAAAACACATTGAAAAACAGCAAAGGCCCAGTCCTCTTGCTAGGCGTAAGGAGTCCATTAGAGTCCTATTAGAGATTGCTTAAGGCGCATCTATGGGTCATATGCAGGAGGCCTGGAAGGCCTGCGTGGGTGAGCCCGCCTTGATGCGCAGGGGTAAAATTCACTAGCTATTACCTTTATGTATAATCATTCTCTTATTTTATCGCGAGGCTTGGGACACGCTGCTGAGCGACTGACTTGGGGGCTGGCTTGCCATCAAAAAAAAACCACCTTCCCCAGGCCCCTATGTGGCGAGGTAGGCAAATCGGGGTTGAAGTTCCTTGCCTCATAGGAAACAACGCGGTCCCGGTCCGAGTGACTGAACCCTCGAACTTATAGATTGCTCGCGTCTGCATTCTTGAGTTCCGTGGCTTCTAACCATCTTTCGGCCAAGTATCCGCGGGTCCTATATATATTATTATATTATAATATATATATATATATAGTGATATTATATATATATATATATATATTATATATATAATATATGTATATATATATAATATTATATAGTATCATATAGTATATTAATATAAATAAATAAATATTATATATATATATTATATACATATATAATAATAGTTTACTATATTATATATATCATACTAATTATACGTATAATATTATATATATATATTTAAGTACTAATATTATATATATCTAGCGATAATAGATAGCAGCAAACACACGCGCCTAACACATGTATATGTGGGAGGTGGTGGGATGGTGTGTGGGTGTGTTATCTTATTTTATGTGATATACAATATAGCACATATGTGTGTATGTTCTAATTACATTATCAATATATTATATATAATATAAATATATATATATAATACTATATATATATATATATATATAATTAATATGTGTTGTAGTGTGTGTGTGTGTGTGTTGTGTGTGTGTGTGTGTTGTTTGTGTGTGTGTGTGTTATCCAACATATAAATACTCTAAATACACAGGAGCTTACACTAATAAAGCACTTCACACCACACGACAGCCAGCACACACACTACATATCACGACACACATACTGTATATGATATATATATGATATATATAGATCTAATATATATATTATATATATATATTATATATGAGTATATATGTATACTGTATATGTAAAATAACAGTTAATGGATATATATTATATAGCTATATATATTATAGTTATTAATATATATATTACTATATGTATAGGTTATATGTATAGATATAGTGTATCGCATATGTATAGTTTGCATATGGACATATACATATATATACTAAATTCGTATATATTGATATATAATATATATATAATATATAATTATAATGTCTATATTATATTATTGAGTGTGTGTGTGTGTGTCTTTGTGTTGTGTGTGGTGTTGTGTGTTGTTTAGAGTGTGTATAATATGGCATACAGCATATAGCATATACATACATTAGCACACACAGCAGAACAACTACACCACACAGCACACCTATCATCACAGCAAATCAGCATATATATATATTTACTCTTATCTTATTATTTATATATTTCGTCATACTTATATTATAATTACGTATACTTGATATAGTAATTATTGCATCCAATCATCAGGGGCCACCCCAGCCCCGGCCTTAAACGCCGATTGGGGCGCATCAGGCTGCGCATCCCCTACGCCATTTCTATTCCGTCATCGATGGTTGTCGCTCATGAGTCGGTATCTGCGTTCAGAAGGGCAAAGGCGACAGGCTCCTTGGCCCTATTCTCTTAACTCCTTGGGCACGACAGGCCGGCAGCTGCCGCATGACGGCCATGACCCCCCGCAGGTCGCGTTCGCACACACGGGTCTGCTCGACACACCTGGGATTGATCTCGGCACATAGCAACTGATGGGCGGGTCTTATCGCACAGGGGATAACGATGCTATGTGGGCCCATATAGCCTGAGCTGACGATCGCGGATTGTACACAAATTGAATTAGTAAAACATAGTTCCGCATGCCAGTTTCACCAGGTGTACATCCGTAAGTCAGGCTGTGCTGGCGCAACTGTAGGCCGGCCCATGATCGCAGAGAAGAGACTCGTTACTCGAAAGGGCATCGAGACAAGACTCTCAAGGGCACTAGATAAGGCGTTTCAGGCTTTCGCTTGCTATATAGAGAAACTACCGGCAGTTATCAATAGCTATTGAAACAGCGTAGGCTTGGTCTATTCATGCTGTTTTTAGGGTGCAGAGGAAAAACACTAGCGCGACATCATCCATAATGCTTCTTTGTTGATCGAGTTTCATGACCATATCCTGTCTTGCTATGGTCTAGACAGCCTAGGGATATGGGCTATGCTACGCAAAGCTCTATCTGTACTCAATGTCCTACACTGCAAGCATGGATCGACATTGACAGTTCCCTATACAGGCCCGCAAAATGTCTTGATATGCTTGGTGCTTGTCTCAGGAGTACCCTCGTAGGGGGGACCTATAGGAGCATCGCACCTTCAGTCCTAAATACATCAATAGCGACGCACTCAGTGATTCATTGATTCAGATACATCACATAATGCGGATAAAATTCAATGGTGTGTAGACGCTTGATATTGCGCGCATTGTTGCTCCACGACTGACTTTGTATTCAGTGCCTCTTCGGCCCATTAGGTCTAGTCGGCATGCAGGTGTTGAATGAAGTGTTGGTCGCAAAGGACCACCAGTCGTGCCATCTAACAGCACACTTAACGAGGTAAGTAATTATTGACAGGCCGCCCACACAGCACTTTACATGCACTTTCAGTACCGGTATATGAAGAAATAATTATTATGCTCATATAATCAATGTCTAGATTCCTCCTAAGTCATCAGGAATCCATGTCCGTATTCTTATTGAACCACCTAAGTCAAACTCTTGTCAGGTTCGATGTAAGCTGCAAGGAACGCACTCTACGACGCAAACTCATAATAGGCATTCACAATACTTGAAGGGAAACAGCACTAAGAATTACGGACTATTGTGGACTTCCAGTAATGATCCCTAGACTGCTCGCTAGTCTCTGGTGCGCATTAGTAGGTGGTTCACAGGTCGTTCAGAAACATGATGGGCAAAAACCTTGCCTGGTATACTGAGAAGTGTAAATGCCCTACAGTAGTGTGTTGACGTCGCGCCGATCTCCTTATCTCTCCTTTCCAGTAGAGGATGACCATAGCCCTCTCACAGTCGCAAGGCGCATGTCCCCGAGCTAGCTGTCCCTCCTATCTTGCAGACTGCATCAGCCCTGTGCTGCATATAAGTTTAGATACTCTAGCCTTTATAGTTCAGACAGGATTATCACTTATATGCCTGCCAGCTTTCGCCACTTCTTCAGTTTATGGTAGAGTTCTCTTCGCTGATGGCTGAGGTCCGGGCTACAGATATTGATTATACGCACTCCCATCCAAGCTAACTGTTGAATGGGCTTCTATCTAGTACAGGGGTCTAGGCTCAAAATACTCGAACTTCAAGCATGTAGCTGAAATGATCTGTCGCATTGGCCACAAGAGTGACTCAGTCAGCTGCGAGGAGGCTTTGGGAATTGAATTTTTTTGCTGGGGCTTAGGATTAGGCAAGGCTAAAAGTCATTTACCAAGATTAATGGTCGACCTGACTCACTCCACCCGCCCCCCCCCCCCCACTTCAACGCTTCCTCAGGCTATGATTTCTAATGAAGCTGTTTCTCTTGGTCTCTCGTCTCAGGCAGTGTAGTGAGCCGGCAATAATACTATGCAGCTACAGAGGCAATGGCAAGTCCTGATTTACCCTTAGAGGACGCGCTTCAGTGATCTTGTCCGCTCGATTGTTCTCCAGGTGTAAATTCCTGCTTTAATTTAACGCCTTAGGTGTATACCCAATTTCAATGCTTGAAACGACTCCGCATAGCATGAGGGCAAAAAAAATAAAAAAAAAAAAGAAAAAAAAAAAAAGTTATTAGTGTCCATCAGGTTTTCAATTCTGTGAATCTGATCAGAAACTGCTGTGCGAATCTGTCACACTCTCCTTCATTCACTCAGTCTGTCTATCCACTGGCCACATGGAGGGGTAGCGAGGGTTTAAAAGTAGAGCCGCTGTAGGGTTATTATGACTAACGGCAGGTTCCCCAAGCCTAATGGTCAGTTGCCGACTAGAACTCATCACCGTGCGCAGTTAAACCATGCTATAACGTCTTGAATGGATCCTGCTACTAAGATTTGCTGACATTGATCAAGGAATGTGTTCGATCTCTCGCTTGGCCTACAGTTACCCTATAATCGGTGATAGCGCCATGTCGCTAGGCAATGTGGGGTGGGAGCATTGAGAGCTCAGGGAGCTCTAGAAATCTCATCTCTGGGACGCGCCTACCCGCAAAGTTCGCGGAGAAGGAGGCTGTTACTGCAGCATGCTTGAGGGATCAGGTCCGTCTGAGGCGCAATGGGGGGCTAACAGACTATCTTGTAGCCAGTCAATTCCTACAGGTATATAGGCATTCAATGTCGCCCACAAGAAGTTGAGAATCCTCGCCAGTTAATCAAAAAACGGAGCCCGTCGATGTGAGTTTGGCATAGAAGCTCCTCTTTCACAGCTATTGAGTTGTGTGCAAATCTCGTGGACAGTGTAGCCAGCTACTCATGACGAGATTTGAACCAAAAGTATGCGTCAGTCGACAGTGCAATACGATCTTCTATCATGCGCAGGTGTTACTGAGTTTCTATATAACTATGAAGTTGGCTGTAGATGGCTATAGCTACTCCCCTTGAAGGTGTATGACGCGTATTGCTAGACCAGCTCGACCTATTAGTAGGTGTAGACCCTACCCATACTGACCATCAGCTGCATGTCCATTCTCTCACCTCTGAGAGGGCACCAACTCAACTTCCGCAACGCTCTACTTCGTCTAGGTTCACTAGATAGGCCAGTTAACTGCTCATGAGCCTTGGCGCAAGATCCTTGGATTTTCGCCCAGTTGGCTCTAACTGAATAGCTCGACTATCGTAGTTAGAGCTCAGGCAGTTGGCTCATGGTGGACACCACCTTCGTGCCACTCAAACTCTGCTTTCCCCCGCGACGCTTGCCCCCAAATTAAAGTAGGGTGCGGCAGGCCTGTGGGCTTCCGCAATTTAGTCACTGTGGGTTCCGCTGTGGCTCTTGCCGCCACAGTACCTCATAGCTGGAGTTGGGCACTTCCTATCCTGCTACCCCTGATACCTTTGCCCTTCGGCAGCATATCGGATGCTCCGTACAGGCGTCACCTTCCTTGGCTGGGTGGGAGGGAGCTTAAAAGCACCCCTCCTACCGTGCAGAATATCCTATTTTATTAATGTTGCTCCGGTTATGGTATATCTGGGTGAGAGGAGGGCTGGCAAGGCCTACCTCCTTCGACCATCTAGCAGGCACTTCATATCCCCTGAGCATTATAACATCTATACATATAGATATACGATAGTTATATATATATATATACTATTATATATATATATATCATTATACCTATGCATATATTTAACTTATAGCGACATATATGTAGCTTATGAATTCATAATATGATTATATATATATGCCTATATATATATATTATAATATAGATTATATATATATGAGTATATATAATTATGTGTGTGTAGTGTGTGTGTGTGATGATGTGTGTGTGTGTCTGTGTGATGTAGCTGTCTGTATTTATATAAATATGGCGATATACTATCAAGAATATTTATATATAAATTTGATATATTAATAATATATATATATATATATACATTTTATGAATAGATATATTGATATACTATATATATATTATATATTTATTATATGGTCTATATTGTAATATGACAGTATAGCAGCACAGCGAAGGCACGCACGTACACCCACAACAGCACACATATACTGTAAGTCACTATAGTATAATATAGATAAATTAACTATATATGTTCGATAATATATCTCATAGCTATATTAATATGCCTATGTTGATGATAGGATTAGATAGATATCATAGGATAGAGAAATATGACAGATTGACACACTACGTCACACACACCACACTACACTAGGCGCACACTCTCCACCAGCGTGTCCTCATTAAGTTACGACACACACTTATCACATCACACACTAACGAAGGGAGGACACATATGAGGATATATATACCTATACTATTAATACCACAAAAATATATAGTCATATGATGTATATGAGGTTCATACTCTCCTATACTCTATATTAATATTACGTTTAAGTAATATATGATATAGCTATATATATTATATATAATAGAGGATCTGTATGTTATGGTTCGTGTGTGAGTATTTTAATAGTCTGTAGTATGGTTAATTATATATCTATGTATATATATTAGTCTGCTATTATAGTTATAAATCATATATCTTATCTCATAGTATTATAGATAACTAATAATAATAATAAAAATGAATACATATGACTTATCCAATAATAGGAAATGCTGGGGGGAGGGGTGTTGTCCCTGTGCCGCATGGGGCCCAAGCAACAGTAGGCAGGGCTGTGGGTCCTGCTTGGGAGGCGGTCAAATTGTCCGGGGCGTGCAGGATTGTATACAGAGAGTTACTCCTCGTCGCGCCTGCGCCCCGCAGGCGCCCAACCCAGCGCTATGAAGCTTGTGGGGGGGGGGGTGGGATAAGCGCTCGGGAACAAATACGCCTGCACGAGTGGATTTAGGCGTTCCACAGCCTGGCCGACCCCCTTAAATTTGTGGCTGGTTTGGGCGGGGCGGCAGAGTCATGAGGTGGCCTTCGCACCCGGAGTGACCAACTGAACCCGTAGGCATTAACCTCAGGCGGGCTTTCGCGGTATGGGCAGCTTGACACCATCGCGTCGCTTGCGGCAGGGATTAGTTCGGTTACCTCTGCTAGTCGACCAGGGATTGAATGCGACTGGAGTTGAGGTGGCATGCGTCGCTCGTTCGTTTAAGGGGAGGGTGAGAAGTACCTGGGTAGGCGGCACGCTCTATGTGGGTAGTTAACACTTTAGCTACTGTCGGGTCGACAAAATAAAAAAAAAAAAACAAAAAAAAAAAAAAGAAAAAAAAGAAAAAAAACGAATACACACCCAGGGCGTGGTGCACCACCTTTCCAGGGTGTGACATAGCTCTATCTTCCAGTCTGCTTGCAGCCTGTCGTTAGTCGAGTGTACACTCTTGGTTGATTAGTCGTATCATGTCATTGAGACTGAAGGCATTGGCTTCTTGGCTTCTCTTGTCTCTTATTGCTGTATACGCTCCGTACGCGTATGTAGGGCTGATAACTACTATGTGAAAGAGCGTTCTAGCGCTCTAATAGCTTCGCATCTGGGTCTTTAGTTACCGATTGTCCCCCCCAGCTAGTATCAGTTCCGTCCTGTGTTCTGGGCGCTTCAATGGGGCGGTATCCCGGATGTCGGCGGCTGTGTACCGAGGCTGGCTACGGAGATGTCTGTCGGCTCCCACATGCGTATGCCAGGCTTCGGGTAGCTTATTGGTCCCTAGCAGGCGAGAATTAGCTCTTGCTCCGGGACTTTGCTAGTCGTCTCAGAAAATGAGGATCTCTGCTCCTGTACCGCGCTCCAACTCGCATCGCATGGCTTTTATTTTTGTAGCAGCGATACGGATAATGTGGGCCAAGTGAGATCGACACATTATGTGTCAGCCCTATCAGTCGATGGAGTGATCCTGACAAAAGTAAACTGCATGGGTTTACACGGAGTGCTGAGTTCGTGGCACCGTACATAGGACTAGCTTGTGGGCTACCGTACACCTGCGGTCGCTTCTTCACACTCCCCGTCCGGCTCCAGTGGCCACCCCTAAGGTTGTTTGACTTGGTAGCTATGACTTAAGGGAAGGAGGGATGAGTGAGTCGTGGCCGGCTGGGTTCGCACACGGCAGCCTCTGACCGACTCACATGAAACTCTAGCAGACACTGTTACGGTATCGCTTAACCCAGTTGCTCTGTGGGAGTCATCTTCAAGGCGGCAGTAGCGATCTTCGAAGGCAGCTGCAGGAGGTGCCATTGGCGTATGCGCCAAGTACAATGGCAGAATAACCATCAATCTTTCCTGTAGGACATTAGAGGCGCTACTTGAAAGCGTGTCGCAGGCTGCTCGCTGATGAGGAATGCAATCTGGCGTCGGCTCCTATCGGTGCGTAGGGCTCGGAGCACTGCGAAGACTTGGACAAGGAACAGTTCATCAGGATGCTTGCTGAGGAGGTCGAAGGGCGCATATTCTTGGTAATATTGACCTTGCGCCCTGCTTACGGACGCAGCGTCTGAGAAAAACTGAACCCTAAGAGCCCTTCCTCGCAGATGACTGCAGTCCTAGATTCAGTCGATGGAAGCGGATCATCGGTCACAGATCATGTTGGGCGGTCGTGAAGATTGCATTGGGCTGAGTATTTGAACGAGTTGTATCGCAGGTGGAAACCTCTCCTAGACAGTTAGCTTCGGTTATCGCAGCGATGTCTCAGTTCTTTGCTCGGACCTCTATCCTCTTATCAGCCGAGGAACCTTCAGCTATGCCGGCTACATCGAGAGTTAGGCTGGTCGATTTCGCAAGGCTGAAAGTGTGTGAATAGCTGGCAGGCTATATGTGGATGATCGCCTGCTGAACCTTGCTAAAGGCTGGGGGTGAACCTATGGCTCGGGGCTCTGGCATACAGTGCCTACTGGGTGCCATGTTGGGCTAGTCTGGTACCATCCCCTGACCTGATCTGAGGGGCTGGTGCATGATGCCTCTCTCTGGAAGGGGAAAGGGGATGCGATGGGAGCTGTAGCAACTTACCGACCTATATTCGTTTGGGTATAAACATTACATGCTTGAGGCAGACATACCATTAGGGGCATAGGTTCTCGGCCCACATTCTAAAGGTTCTTCTGTGTAAACTGGATCGGGCAACCTACCTACTAAGAGGGGCACCAGAGTACCGGGTTAGGCTTAGTCTGGATTTACTCGCTGGCAAGTCCTATGCATATAGACGTATCTAGTCGCTTGGAGTATTGTGGTACAGGCGGCCGGCAGTGATGTTTGTCGTGGCTTGCTTGCAGGCCTATCATTGAGTCTCAGAGAAGGTCCGTTTGACTCGGTGGCTAGTTATCGGGAATCGCTTATGGGTGAGACTCCTGAGGCTCAATATGGGTAATTCCAACACTAGATTTTGTGCTCTGATAGGCACGGGGCCTCTATTACTGGTACTAAGAAATAGTGGGCATGTAAAGTGTTGGTGGGGGTATGTCGAAGAATTTCGCCTGTTAGATTCAGGGGTGAGGCATATGGCTGTGTGCCTTGCAGCCAACACGATTCTTCGAACACTTGTATGGTCTGGAATGAATGGGGGGCAGATACGACTATCTAGCCAAATTCAGGCAAGGAAGTCAGACCTAGTGTCTATATTAAGGTTCTCGGACGGCTTGACTTTGCCGACGGATGTTGCCATCGCTATTCTGAGTCCTTGGATCACTTGTGGGCGGCTGCTTGATGCATGTAGCAATGAGGGCGAAGGCCGTGCGCTAGGCACTAGAGGTCTCCTGATCTCAAGTACGCAAGATTCAGATTCAGGTACTTTGGGGGCCTGTTAGGGGAACCCATTTCAAGGAGGAGGGACTTCTGCGAATTCTCTATGCTTGTGCGGAGGCGGGTATGCGTTGAAGTCTGACGTAAAGTTTTACATAGCGCTTGGTAGGGCGTAGTCCGTATCTCTGGGTGTTCTAGAGACAGGAAGCTCAGGTAGGTACGATTGGTCTGGGCAAGCAGGAGCCATGACATCGATGGCTACAAGAGCGTTGGAGATGCCGGGTACCTTTATTGCAGAAGTGACCCAGCTGCAGGCAGTGTCTTCAAGGGCCCTTGATACTGGACTGCCATAGTTTTGCCTCTATGGAAGGGTGAAACTGTTAGCGGCTATCCCGTGGCTTGGATGTCTCATGCCTTGATGCCTTAATTGTAATCAAGTCCCTTCGCCGGATGGCATGGGGTAACAGTTGGCAGTACCCCACTAGTGTCCAACTCGGCGGGTTGCAGCCGTGAGTACTGGCAGGGGGGACCTGTTAGGCTCCTTGGCATAATCTCGGGAATCGCGTCCAACTCAGTGGCTTGTATATGAGGTGCCACACTAGCTCCGTCCTCCCCTATGGGACGACCGCTGCCCATCAGGTTGTCTCTCTGCGAGACAACGCCTGGGTAGGTAGACCTATGGGACTCTCTACGGAGATCATGGCTTGGGCTATGCTCGAGCGAGGGCCCTGTCGCGAATGAGGAAGCTAGAGATGGGCCGTGTGCCTGGCTGGATGACTGCGCCTGGTCTGTTACAGCGATCGCTCGGTGCTAGGAAGCGGAAGTAGGGTTGGATGGAGGCGCCGATGCGCCCCTCGTCGCGTTATCGCCTGCTCTGATGATGATGATGATATATATATATATTAATTCTATAATAATAGTATAGTTAGTAGATTGATGTAATATCTACTCAATGAGTTATAGTATGATAATAGATGTATATACCTACTATATATATATATACACTGTAAGTGTGTAGTGTGTGTGTCTATATGTCTGTATATATTGTGTGTGTGTGTGTGAATGTTGTAGTGTGTGTGTGTACATACTAACTTTAAGATGGTATAATTATTTATACTATGAATATATGATATCTAGAATACTACTACTATATTGGAGGATTATCGCTACTGAGTATCCTTCTATAAGTATATGAGTATATATGTATAGGTATATATCTTAGCCATCTCAAGTGAATCTATACTAACACTAATATATATATTATCTCTAAATATAACTTATACGTATATTCATACGAATATTCTATCACTCTCATATGATATATATGATACATACATCTGTATATAATGTAAGAAACGTGGTGTATATATAGTCTATAATATAAGGTATGATTAGCTTAATATATAATCTTGATAGTATAGGTAACTATAACTTACTTTATATACTATATATTAGGATTACTACAGTAGAGAGTGAGTAGATGCAGGAGAGAGAGCAGGAGTAGAGAGAGAGAGTAGGACAGGATAGGATAGATAGATAGTATATGATAAATATTAGATTAATATAGATATATATGATATGTATGTGAATTAGCATATGAATGCATATGGCTATGGGCATGCGGGACAGGTATCGTGATATGGCTAATTGATACTATTTCTTTTCTACTATATTCTATATTAAAGGCGCGGTGGCCGAGTAGTTAGAATCTATCGGACTCAAGACTGTCCTGCGATCGGTAATCTGAGTTCGTTGTTTCGAGTCATCCCGGCCGAACGCGTTGTTCCTTTTGCTTTGGCAAGGGAACTCTGCACCTCGAATTGCCTCGTCTTAAGCCTATTGAGTGGCCATGCCGAGTGCTGTCAGCAAGTCGGTCGGATAATAGAGATAATGTATCTTCACTCTAAAAAGTATTCGGTGCTACTCTCTTGTGGAAAGGAACTGGGGATGCGCTTCCTAGCCGTGTGCACGTACCTCCCTTCCGTAAGAGCATATCACAACAGTGAAAACTAGCAATTAACTGGTATTCATGCTAGTGATGCCCCGCGGGGCGGCTGTTCAACATAGACCTTAAAGCCGTTAATAGTAAAAATAAAAAAAGATGTATGTGATGTATATCTAGTTTTATGAATTTATTGATATCTATCTATTCTATCTATCATCTTCTTATATGCTGCTCTCTATTAATATATAGTATTTCACACGTAGTGGTTCATAAATGATAAGAGGCACACACCACTACACAGCGACATTCACAAATACCCCCCCCCCCCCAACACAAACACACCAACTAAACAACACACGACAATCACACACAGTCAGTCAACATCTACCACTTCGGTCTCATCACTATGCGATCACACACGTATACTGATCACACAGCACATCCATACACACATATATATATATATTATATGTATATACTATTAATATATATATATATAATATATAAATAGTATTGTGATTATATATTTATTTAGTTATTTACTTTATCATTATTATATATATTGTTTATTAGATATAACATAGCATACCAGATACATATACTACATATATCTATATAATTAATATATTTAGTATATGTGTAGGTATATATATATATATTATCTATATATAATAGATTATACTATATAGTTATAACTAGTATAATGATGCTTACGATCTCCCGATTTATGAGCTATGCTGTAAGTCGCAGAGTTCTGGATCTATAAGATTCTCTCTGTCTTTTCATCAAGAATGTGTGACCATCAACACTCGTGTGAGGACTTCTCGGCCATTTTCCCGCTTATGCTCCTCTATACTCATTCTCGCCGAAGTACGGAGCAGAGAGAGAAGGCGGTCTTCGGTATGGTCTGGGTTGCCTTCGGGATTAGGTCATTGGTTTCCTCGGGACTGGGCTTGTTCCTTGGGCTGGGATTGTATATTGGTGTGCATTGGGAACTAAACTTATTCCTTCTCGTCGGATTGTGTCTGGCTTCCAGTCGGAATTGGTCTTTCTTTCCTCTCGGAGTTGTTTCTGTTCCTTCGGGTGGATGGTCATGTTCTCCTGGGGATTGGTCTGGCTCGCAGTCTTCGAGAGTTGTCTGTTCTCCGGGATTGGTCTGTTCCTCGCGGAGTTGTCTGTTCCTCATGTCGTCCCGGGATTGGTCTGTTCCTTCCGGTATTGGTCTGCTCCTTCTCCTCCGGGGAGGTTGGTCTGTTCGCTTCCACACGGGGATGGTGGCTGCTCCTACCGGAGTTGGGTCTGTTCGGCTCCGGGATTGGTCGTGTTCCGCGGGACTGGGTTCTGGCTCCTCCGAGTTGGTCTGTTCCGCTCGTGGATTGGTCTTTTCGCTCTTGACGGAGTTGGTGCTGATTTCTCGCGGGATTGTCTGTTCCTCGGGATTGGTCTGCTCCACCGGAGTTGGTCTTGTTCCTCCGGGATTGTCTGTGCTGTCCTCCGGGTTGTGTCTGTCCTCCGGGATTGGTCTGTTCGCTCCCGAGGGGATGGGTCTGCATCCTCCGAGTTGGTCTGTTCGCTTTCGGGCTGCTCTCGCGGGATTGGTCTGCTATGCGCTCCGGAGTTGTCTGATTCGCATTCGGGATTGGTCTGCTCCTCCGGTTGTCTGTTTCCTCCTGGGTATTGGTCTGCTTCCTCAGGATTGGGTCTGCTCCTTCCTAGTTGGTTTCTGTTCCTCCGGATTGTCTGTTCGGCTTCCCGGATTATGTGGTCTGCTCACTCGGTAGTTGGTCTGTTCCTCCGGGATTGGTCTGTTGCCTCGGATTGGTCTGACTACCTCCGGAGATTGTTCTGTTCCTCCGGATTGGTCTGCTGCCTCCGAGTTGGGCTGTTCCTCCGGGTATTGGGGTGCTTTCTCTCCTGTAATGGTCCTGTTCTCCGAGATATTGTGTCTGTTCGCTCCGAGGTTGTGTCTGTTCGCTTTCTGGGATGGGTCTTGCTCGCTCCGAGTTGGTCTGTTCCTCGCGGATTGGGCTGGCTCCTCCGGAGTTGTTCTGTTCCTCCGGGGATTGGGTCTGCTGCTCTCCGGTAGTTGGTCTGTTCCTCCGGGATACGGTCTGCTCCTCGTTGTTAGTTGTTCTGGTTCCTCCGGATAGGGTCTGCTGCTGCCCGATTGGTGCTTTCTTCCGGGTATATGGATGCTGGCTTGCCTCCGGGTATTGTCTGTTGCCTGCCCGGGTATTGGTCTGTTCCTTCGGATTGGTCTGCTCGCTTCTCCGGGGATGTTTGGTCTGTTCCTACCGGATTTGTCTACCCTGCTCACTCCGGGATGGTCTGTGGCTTCCTTCGGGATTTGTTCTTTCTTCCCGGTAGCTATTGGTGCTGCTGCCTCCGGAGATTGGTCTGTTCCTGCGCGCGTGGGATTGGTCTGTTCCTCCGGGATTGAGTCTGTTTCCTCCGGGATTGGTCTGTTCCTATCGGATTAGTGAACGAAGCACTTCTCCCCTCCGGAGTTGGTCTGTTCCTCGCGGTATGGGTCTGCTCCTTGCCGGAGGTTGGTCTGTGTATCCTCCGGGATTTAGGTCTGCTCGCTCTCGTAAGTTGTCTGTTCCTCAGGATTTGGTCTGTTCTCCGTAGAAGTGGGTCTGTTCCTCGGGATTGTCTGCTCCTCCGGAGTGGTCTGTTCCTCCGGGATAGTTCTGCTCCTCCGTAGGTTGTTTGTTTGGTCTGTTCCTCCACACACATGGGGATTGGAGGGGGGGGGGCTGTTCCTCACGGAGTTGGTCTTTCCTCCGGGATGGGGTCGGTTCCTACGTTGACTTGGTCTGCTCCTGCCGGAGTTGGTCTGTTCGGGCTCTGGGATTGGTCTGCTTCTCCGGGATTGGTCTTCTTGTCCTCCGGACGTTGGTTCTGCTGCCTTCCGGATTGGTCTGCTCCTTCGGGATTGGGTCTAGATTATACGATTTCGGCTCCGAGTTGGTTCTGTTCCTCCGGGTATGGTTACTGTTCCATGCGGATTGGTCTTATTATCGCTCGCGTTTAGTTGGTCGTTCTACCGGGATAGGTCTGTGCTCCTCCAGCTGGGGAAGAAGGAGGGTGGAGTTGTCTGTTCCGTGCCGGATTAGTCTTGTTCTCCGGGATTGGTCTGCTCCTCTCGAGTTGGTTATGTTCGCTTCGCGGGGATTCGTCTGTTCCTAGCAAAGTATTGGTCTGCTCGCTGACCGGAGTTGGTGCTGTTCGCTGTCCGGGATTGGTCTGTTCCTCTCGGATTGGTCTGCTCCTTCCGGATTTGGTCTGTTCTCACGGATTGGTCTCGCTCCATCAAAGCGGTATTGGTCTGCGCTCCTGTCGGGATTGTCTGTTCGCTCTGGATAGGTCTGTTCGCATCCGGGTATTGTCATGTTCATCTGGATTGAGGTCATTTGAACCTCCTCCGGAGTTGGTCTGATTCTGGCCGGGTATTAGTCTGGGCTCCTCCTGGAGTTGGTCCGTGGTTCCTCCGGGATGGGTCTTGCTCTCTGGCCGGAGTTGGTCTGTTCCTTCTCGTGATCAGGTTCTGCTGCGCTCTCGGAGTTGTTCTGTTCCTCTCGTTGATTGTCTGTTGCCTCCGGTATTGGTCTGGCTCCTGCAGTTGGTCTGTTCTTCCTCCGGGATAGGGTCTGCTCCTCCACGGAGCTTTGGTCTGTTCTACCGGGTATTGGTCTGTTCGCTCCGGGATTGGTCTGCTGCCTCCTGGAGTTGGTTCTGTTCGGCTCGTCGGGTTGGTGGCTGCTCCTCCGGGATTGGTCTGCATCTTCGGGATTTGGTCCACGGGTGCCTCTGGGATTGGTCTGTGTCTTCTCGCGGTGTTGTCTGTTCCTCCCGGATTGGTGCTGTTCGCTGCCAGGGAGCTTGGTCTGTTCCTCCAGACGATTGGTCCTGCTCGCTCGACGGAGTTGTCTGTTCGCTGACCGGAATAGTGTCTGTTCCTCTCGGATGGTCTCGCCTCCTACCGGGGTTGGTCTGTTCTTCGCGTGATTGGTGGCTGTTCCTCCGGATGGTCTGGTCTCCTCCCTGGAGGAGGGGGAGGTGGTCTGTTCGCTCCGGGATTGGTCTGTTCCATCTCTTGGGATGTCTAGCTCCTCCTGGAGTTTGGTTCATTTCTCTGCCGGGATGGTCATTGCTGCCTGCCGGGAATTGGTGCTGGCTGCCTTCGGATGGTGCTGTTCCTCTAGGGATTGTTGTCCTCCGTATTTGTCTGTTCCAGTCGGGAATTGGTCTTTCCTTCCGAGTTGGTTTGTGAGGGGTGGTGTGTGGGGGGTGTTCCTCGCGGGTATAATGTTCTGCTCCTCTCGAGTTGGTCTTTCCTCAGGAGATTGGTGTCTGTTCCTGCGATTGGTCTGTTCTCCGGGATTGTCTGTTTCCGGCGCTGGATTGTTCTGTTGCTCCTGGATTGATTCTGTTTCTACCTGTATTGGTCCTGTGCCCTCCGGGATTGGTCTTGTTCCTCCGGATTGGTCTGTTCCTCCGGGGTGGTCTGTCTTTCAGTGATTGATCTACTCTTCATGTTATGAGTCTTTTTGCGGGGGTATTGTTTTTTTTTAAAGTGAGGATTGATCTCTTCCTCCGGGATATGTTCTGTTGCTTCCGGATTGGTCTATTCGCTCTGGTAATGAGTCTGTTTCTTCCTTCGGGTGGTTCTGTTCATCAGTGACTGGTCTGTTATTCGGATTGAGTCTGTTTCCTTTAGTATTGGTCCTGTTCCTTCGGGGGATTTACTCTGTTCTCTACCTGAGGATGTAGTCTGTTTCCTCAGGATCGCATCTGTTCGGTCTATCGGGGATGGGTGCTGTTCTTCGGGATTTGGTCTGTTCCTTCGGATTGTCTGTCTTCGGATTTGTCTGTTCCTTCGGGATTGTCTGTTACCTCCGGATTGGTCTGTTTCTCTGCGGTATAATGACTGTTCCTTCGGATGGCTGTTCTCTGCTGTGGGGGTGTCGCGTGATTGGTCTGTTCTTCGGGATGATGCTGTGTCGCGTTCGGGATTACTCTTTACCTCAGGATGAGTCTGTGCCTTCAGGGATGCATCTGTTCTGTCGGGATGGGTCTGTTGCTCTGCGTGATTGGTCTGTTCCTTCGTTCGGGATGAGTCTGTTCCTTCCGTTATGATTCTGTTCCTTCGGGATGGCGTCTGTTCCTATTGGGTTGTGTTGGGAACTTCGGGTGATCTGTTTCTCCGGTTGTCTGTTCCTTCGGGATGCGTCTGTTGCCATTTACCGTACGGCGGATCTGTCTGTTCCTCTAAAGGGATGAGTCTGTTCTTATGGATTTGTTGCTTATTCCTTCTGGCTGGGTCTGTTCCTTCGGGATTGTCTGTTCTTCAGTGCTTGGTCTGTTCGCTCCGGGATTGGTCTGTTCTTCTTTCGGGTATGGTCTGTCTGACGTCCGGAAGCGCCTATGGATGCTGTTTGCCATCCGAGGAGGACGCATATAGGGATCAGGCTGGCTTAGGGGTCGATTCGCTAAAATCCATGGCCACTCAAGTTTGATTTTATGAAATCAGAGTGGGTATTTCAAAGAATGAAAGAAGAGGGGGAAGCTAGTAGAAGTCAAGACATTAAAGATATCAACCAGAAGGAAGTTGGATGATTTTTATTTTTTAGAGTAGTCCTTCACAGTCCATCTGACGGACAAGCTCCGCGCGATTGAATAAGGTCATGATTGCAGTCCGCGAGGTTGACGACGCTGGCTCTCGTCTCTCATCTCTCTATCTTCAATCTTCTCTCTCGTTTGGATGTCTCGTTCATCTCTCCTCTTAAGTCGCCACTCGTGTTTCTCTCTCTCGCGACCCTCATCTCTTTCTGCGCGTCTCTCGTCTCTTGCTTTCTATGAGGCATCTCTCTTACCCGTCCTATTCTCGCTAGTATTTTTTGGCCTCATCTGCTCGCTTTATTGCACCTCTTTTTGCTCAAAAAAACTTTTGTCCTGCGTTGGATGCTTCCAAATTCTATATTTACTCCTACTCGTCTTGAAGCTGCTTGGGCGTGAAATCGACCCCGGTCGTAGTCTCTTGGTGGGCGCCCCTTCTCTCCCGTGCAGGCTAGCCCAGCCTTCAAGTCGTCACGCCCGCGTCTCTCTCGCCGGAGGCTCTGCGTCCGCGCGAGGCGATCCCCCCGCAGGATGAATGAGAAGTGCGATGACGTGCTACGTTGACATTGTTACCGGTCGAGCTCAGTAGATATTAAGTCGGATACATATAGCCTAAAATACATACTCAGAGCTAGTAGGGGAGGGTCTGGGGATTTCGCGCGGAGTCGCGCTATTGAGACGGCTTCATTTATCATTATTTGTCTCTTTCATTTATGTTAGACTTAACTGCCTTCTGTCACTATCGCTGGCGATAATTGTCGATATGCTGTTACTTTGAGTATTGTTCTTTTTGTTGAAGTTTGCGTGCGCGTGTCTACCGATCCTAGCCATTCATTATGATATTATATTTCTATAAATATTATTATATATATAATATATATATAATTATATATATATATATATATTATATATGATTATATATATTAGTATCATATCAATTCTCTAATATGGGCATACTCTAATCTTGATCGATGCACGGACATCTGCTATCAACGATTTATTCTGGCTAGCGCTCCCTTGAGCTTAGTAAGTAACAGGAGTATGAATTATGTCAACATGATTATTATCATCCGTTAATTAAGATAAGCTAATTTGGTATCTCAGTGTCGTGCATTTATAATTAAAGTGTATCTTAATGATGAACTCTCACCGAGACGCTTTGAGCTAAGTTCGCTTGAAAGTCTTATAGATTTAAAAAAGGAGTACTTGAATGATCTACATATTCCTCGTGATCTGACATCGGGACCCGAAAGGACAGACTTTGGAAAATCATCACAGACACACACAGCACGCAATCACACACCACTACACACACACGCGCGCGCATCTACACCTACGCACTCAAACACACATCACACACTAACACAGCACACACCACCACACTTCACACACAGCACATTGCATCCACTACTAGCACATATATATAATATATATATAATATATATAGGCTATATAATATATTTAGTATTATATATATATCATTATGGTGTGTGTGTGTGTGTGTGTGTTTGTGTGTGTGTGTGCTGTGACGTGGCGTGTGCTGTGTGTTGTTTGTGTGTGTGTGTGTTTGTGCTTGTGTGTGTTCTGTAGCGTCGTGTGTGTGTGTATATATATTTATACATATATATATGTGTGTATTTAATGTTTATGTTTTTTTTGGTTTGTGCTATTCCTATTTCGTTACAGAGCGTCTGTCATTTACGCGCATGACCTCTTTTCATTTTCCTTACGTTCCACGTTTCGCGATTTTAATGTGTTTCTTTTAATTGGACATGTTAGTGGCGACAGGTTGCGATTCTGTCTCAGCACGCTCTTTATACATACATTGCTGAAACAATATGTAGAGTGTAGGGCTCTGAAGAGATTTTTGAGAGGGACCTGTAGATGTTTGAAGCTATACTAAAATTTATCAAATCTAAGGTAGAAGGCGCACCGAGATATAGTTTTAATTGCCAGCAGTATGATATACTATGTTAGCAATCAATGGAATGGTTGTGGAGAATGTGAGGGAGGTACAAACATGTCGTTGGAGCTGTTTAACTAATATATATGATGATTCACGCGGAGATAAAAGAAATTGCCTTATTAGCGTCAAAACGCCAAACCAGTTGCTCTCGAATACAATCTGAAGACCGAAGCATTACGGGCTTTATCGGAGCATAACTGATGTATTGATCTTCATTAGTTTTGCGCCAATTGGCACTCATATGGATCGGAGTATTGTGGTGCTGAGTAAGATGGGTCAGAAAAAAGATAATCGTTTTGAAATGTGGTGTTGAGCGGACGGAGTACTACGTATTAAGCTGACAGAAGATACTAAAACGAATGATGTAAGTTCTGATAAAAATGGAATTGTAAGACGCTGCGCTGTTGGACATGTATGAACAAAACGGAAATTAAAGTTTACATATGTCATGTGATTAGATAGTAAAAGTATTGAGATAAAACTTGAATTGACTAGGGATGGTGTACAGGAAACGAGAGGAGAGAGGGCCAACGCGAAGACAAGACTGAGCGAGACTAACATTAAAGATATTTGGCGGGTTGTCGTATGAGTACGAAGTGTGAGAGAGAAAAGGGCGCAAGAGATCGGTATTGAGTGGTCGAAGGAATGGTGGAGGAGTTGTCCACGTCTGCTGCAAAACATGACGCATGTATCCGTTAGTTGAATGATTATACAACTGCAAATGAACAGGCCTTGACGGATAGAATCGGAATGCGTAACTAGGAGACGTACCTAGCATCATCAACGTAGAGGAAGATAAAAAGAGCAGCTTAAAGGCATGGAAAGAGGGGAAAACAATTGTGGGGGGTAGAGATGGATATTAGTATAGGAGACCTATAATAGTTTTATGTCAGGAGATTGTATACAGTGAGTAGCCAATATTTTGTAACAAATGGGCCTTATTCAGCTGCGGGTGAAAACTCTCGAAAGCCTGGAAAAATGCATCAATTATTTTGATACATAAAAAAGGGGACAGAAGGATCTAAAAAAACTACCGACCAATAAGACTCTGCAGAGATACAGCAGTACTAGAAGCTATCCGAAACAGGGAGTAGAGGAGGTATATTGTAATATACTGGAAGATATATACAAAGATGGGACCGAACCATCAAGCTCCACACGGAAACCGTCAAAATGCCAATTAAAAAAGGTGTTAGACAGGGCGATACCATTTCACACAGAACTGTTTACAGCTTGTCTTGTGGAAATATTAAAAAAGCTAGAGTGGAATGGAAACGATATCAAGATAGGAGACGAATATCTAAACAATCTAAGATTTGCAGATGATATATTGTTCTCTTCAGTGAATCTGCAAATGAAATGCAGCAACTAATAAATGATCTGAATAGAGAAAGTCTGAAAATCGGACTTCGGATGAACAAAAAAAGACTAAGATCATGTTCAACAGTAGAGTTCAGTTCGAACAGATACAAGTACAAAGCAAAGCGCTAGAGGTAGTGGACAACTCATACAGACAAACACATCTAGCAAAGAGGAAATTAAGCGACGCATCAGTCTAGGCAGGAGCGCCAGTAGCATACTAAGAGGCAACCTTACCATTATTTTTAAAAAGAAAAATCTTTAACCAATGTGTCCTACCAGTTATGACCTATGGATCAGAAACATGGACTACAACCAAATTACTGAAGAGGAAACTAATAAGTGCCCAGAGAGGGATGGAGAGATTGATGCTGGGAATTAGCCTAAGAGATCGGATGAGGGCGACGTGGATCAGGGAACAGACAACAGTAGAAGATATACTTGTGTGCATTAAAAGAAAAAATGGCAATGGGCAGGTCATATATATATCGGAGACAGGACAGCAGATGGACAAAGAAAGTAACAGATTAGGTTATAGACAATATAAAGAGACCAAGGGCCAGATCAGTGACAAGATGGCGTGACAAAATAACGAAATTTGGGGGCCGAGATTGGAAACAAAAAACACAAGACAGACAAAGTGGGGAAAGATTGGGAGAGGCCTACGTCCGCAGTGGACGACTCAGGTTGATGATGATGATGATTTCATATATACATATATACACAAACACAGTAACGTGTACACAAAGATGAAAAGGAAAACAGCCACAGTAATAAACGTTTCGAACTCTTCACGAGTTCTTCTTCAGACAAATAAACCATTTCAGTTTATTCGTCTGAAGAGGAACCCGTGAAGAGTTCGAAACGTCACGATTTAGTTTCATTTCTTGCTGTGGCTATTTTCTTTTACACACACACACATAACACACACACACACACAGCACACACACACACACACACACACACACACACACATTATATATATATATTATATATATATATGATATAATAGTATTTATATTATTTTGTGTGTGTG
>NW_023656526.1:0-3435 GCF_015228065.2 Penaeus monodon | reverse complement strand
TAAAAGATGAAGAAGGGTTTTCCCGTTTGGGGGGCACGACCCCCCCAAACCCCACCACCCACCCCCTTTTAATAAATTTTTTTTTACTCCTAGATTTAAAATTTTTATTTTTAAATTTTTTTTTTTTGTTTTTTTTTAATTTTTTAGTTTAAAAAAAAAAAAATATAATAATAATAATTTTTGGGATGTATGTGTTGCCCATTGAAAACACTTTCCCCAAACAAACAAAAACAAAAATAAAATTAATAAATTAATATATTTATATATATATTATAATATATATATATATATATATTATTTTTTAGATAGTTTTTAATATATTTAATTATAAAAAAAAATAAAAAAAATAAAATTTTAAATTATATATTTAAAAATATATAAAAATATATAATAAAAATTTATTTTTTTAATTATTTTATAAAAATAAAATAAAATAATAAAATATAATAATTAAAAATTATAAAATTTTTTTTGGGTTTTTTTAAAAATTTTTTTTAAAAATTTTTTATTAAAAATTTTGGAAAAAAAAAAAAATTTTAATATATAAATAAATTAATAAAAAAAAATTTTTTTAAAAAAAGAAAAAAAAAAATTTAACAAAACACCACCCCCCCCCCCCCAAAAAAACAAAAAAAAAAAAAAACCCCAACACAAAAAAATTAAATTAAAGTGGGGGGGGGGTGTGGTGGGGGGGTGGGGGGTTGGGGTTGGTTTTTGGGGGGGGAATGGAAAATAAAACAAAAAATTTTAATAAAATATTAAGAAAAAAAAAAATAAAAAAAAATAAAAAAAATTTTAAAAAAAAAAACCAAAAAAAAAAAAAAAACCAAACCCCCACAAAAAAAAAAAAAAAAAAAAAAAAAAATTTTTAAAAAAAAAAAAAAACAAAAAAAAAAAAAAAAAAAAAAACCAACATTAAATATTAATAAATTATATATTTTTTTTTTTTTTTTTTTTTTTTTTTGGTGTTTTTTTTATTTTAAATTAAATAAAAATAATAATATAAAAAAATTTATTAGATATTTATATTAAATATTTATTAATATAAGTAAATAATAATAAAAATTTAAATTAAAATTATAATTAATATAATATATAAATTATATTATATACAGCAAAAATTTTAAAATTATTATCAATATAAAATTTTATGTATAAAATGTCTATGTATATATGGTATCTCTATATGTATAACAACACAAAATTTTTACATACAAAATAAAAATTAATATAAATAATATATAATATAACTTTATTATTATAATTTTAATATATATATATAAATAATATTATTTTTTAAAAAATTTTCTATCTATATATAATATATATAATTAATATAAAATATTTATATAATAAAATAAATATATAATAATATATATAGTTTTGTGTGGGGTGTGTTTGTGTCGCGCATAGATGGGGTGTGTGCAGTCGGCCACACAATCGCACCCAAAAAAAATCTTTTCATTCATCTTTTTAATTTATATATTTTTTAAACTCAAACAAATACATAAGAGAAGGGAAAGCAAAAGAAAAAAAAAAAAGGAAATTTTAATATAAAAAGAACGGATTTGATAATCAGTAGGGAATGACATCAAAACAAAAGCATATGTGCAACAAAGGGAGGGGCACTGGCCCCAAAGGTGAAGGGGGAGCGAGGTCACGTGGCACTCAGACGCGGCAGACTGATATGGCACTGTGCAGTCTGCCCGACTCCTTGGCACCCATGACCAGGAATGAAGATGACCCAGGGCAGAAATTTATAGGGCTGCTGTGATGTGAAGCGAAGGAACACACACACACACACACACATACACACACACACACACGTACACACACACACGTACGCACACACACACACACACACACCACACACACACACACCACACACGTACGCACGCACACACACACGTGCGCGCACACACACACACACACACACACACCACACACACACACACACACCACACACACACACACACACACGTACGCACACCACACACACACACACACACACACACACACACACACACGTAACGCACGCACACACACACGTGCGCGCACACACACACACACACACACACACACACACACACACACACCAACACACACACACACACCACACACCACACACACACCAAACACAAACACACACCACTAACTCGAGTATATACATGTCGAGAAGCATACGTATATACTGTTGCAGTTGTTCATTTCCATGTATTGGACAAAACAATCCTGCAATAATCATAAAATGATGGAAATAGAATTATACAATGGATATTGACAACAGTTACAGCGCCGCACACGCCATCCTTCATGGTGTGTTGACGTCCGCCTTGGAACTGATAACGAAGGTGGCTTTCCGTCGCCTTCCTCCATCGCAGCACAGGAGCCAAAACCAGGCTCCTGGCCCGCCTCCTGCGGTTCCGACGGCACGGCTCTTCCGCCAACTTCAGATACTAGCGTCGCTGCTGCTCGACCTCGGGTTTATTTCGGAGTTTTCCGTTTACTAGCTGGATGGTCGTTGTCTCGCATAGGAGCTCGTTCGCCCTTTAACAGGTCTTGTTCTTAATCCTGTGGGGTGACGAGTAACCCTCCTCGTCCACACCGGTGTGAGATGGGGGAGATATGTCGTGTTTATAAGCCATCTATATGCACACAGCATTGCCTCAGTATCATAACGCAATGAATATGCTAATCATCTAACGCTTTCATAGCTATGCATATGATGTATGTTCACAATAAATTTCCATTAACAGCAATAGGATTTAATATCATCTATCACATTTCAAGTCAAGAGTGGTACCAATGTATCACTTGGTCTTTTATCATGTAAAGTTAAAGGTTTTGATAGAAAAAAACATAATTTTTAGATCAGTCAGATTTAAGGAGGACACAGGGCAATTATGTAAAATTATCATTGACGAATGTAGAAACCTAAATGTTAAATGGAGGCAGGTGGCATTCCAGGTGAATTCTGAAATCTGATAAAATGACATTAAACCAAGAATAATCTATATACACACAAAATTTTTTTCAATGATGAGACTCCCGTTTCGAACCCCCCTTAGATTTCATCATCAGGTCACCAATATAAGCAAACTATATTGTGTACAGTAGGTTTTCAAGCAGACAGTTAATAGACAGTTACTAAGAGAATCCACAAGTAGCTAGACGACAGATCGAATCTAAACAGCAGACAGCTGATAGGACTAACTGTCAATAAATCCTCTTGTAGCTAGTAGATACATAAACTCTGAGAGAGGAAGAGGGAAGAGAGAGAGAGAGAGGAGAGAGATAGAGAGATGAGAGAGAGAGAGGGAGAGAGAGAGAGAAGAGAGGAGAGGAGAGAGAAGAGAGAGAGAGAGAGAGAGAGAGAGAGAGAGAGAGAGAGAGAGAGAGAGAGAGAGAGAGAATGAAATCCAAAGAAACCCCCCC
>NW_023656524.1:0-3435 GCF_015228065.2 Penaeus monodon | reverse complement strand
AAAACAAAAAAACCCACACCCCAAAACACCACAACAAAACACCCCACCACACACCCACACCCCACCAAACACACACACACCACAACCCCACACAAACCCACACACACACACACACACACACAACACACCACAAACACCCACCACACACACCCACACACAACCCCCCACACCACACACAACACCCCCACACACCCCAACACAACACAAACACAAAATTATATATATATATATATATAATAATATTAATATAATAACATATATATATAAAAATAATTATAATAATAAATATATAATATATATATATATATATATAATATTATTATTATTTTAAATATATATATAAGTGATATAAAATGTATTAAAATATATATTGTATATATAATATTATATATATATTATATATAATAATTGTTATATATATATATTTTTTTTCTCAACGGGGGTTTCTGTTTGAGCCGCCGTGGTCACAGCAGATATTAATTGTATTTTTCATTTGTGATGCTTTGGGAGTGAGTACGTGGTAGGGTCCTCATTTCCTTTTCCACGGAGATGCCGGTGTTCCCTTTTGGGTAACATCTCTCCGAAAATATAAAATAATATAAATAAATATATATTATATATAAATATTATATATATATAATAAAAAATACAATTAGTATATATATACATTTAATATATATATCAAAAAAATACAAAATTATGTTATAAATATTATATATATTATATTAATATATATATAAAATATAAAATATAAATTTTTAATATATAATATGTAATATACACATAAGATTATCTATTACTATCAATATATATATTAATAAAATTTTAAAATTAATATATAATAAAATATTTATATATATATATATATATTTTTAATTGATATTATATGTAGATAATATTTTTTTCAGGTAACATCTCTCCAGATAAATATATATATTATAATTATATATATTATATATATATATAAATTATATTTCTACTCTCCTCTCTGTCTCTTCTCCTCTCTCTCTCTCCTTCTCTGTCTCTTCTCCTCTCTCTCTCTCTCTTTCTCTCTCTCTTTTCCTTCTTTTAAATTAATAATATATAATATAATATATTTATAATATATGAATATAAAAAAATATAGATATATTTTTAAAATATATATACATAAATGTTATTATCAGTTATATAGTAATGTATATTATGTATATGTATATGTAAGTGTTATATTTATATATATATTATAATAAAATTATATATATAATATATAAAATTTATAAACTAATATATTAAATATATAAGAGGAGAGAGAGAGAGGAGAGAAGGGGGGAGGAGAGGAGGAGGAGGAGAGAGAGAAGGGGGAGGGAGAGAGATAACATGCATACGTGTTTATATATATAAATATATATTATATATATATATATATATATTTTAAAATATATAAATATATTTATAAAAAAATATAATACAAAATATATATATTTTAAAATATAATAATATATAATATATATATATATATTATATTATATAATAATATAATATATATAATATAATATATATAAAAAAAAATATATAATACGGATTATACATATAATTATATATTTAAAATATAATATATTTTAAATATATATATATATAATATATGTATATATATACATATATATGGGTAATATATTTTAGTGGGGTTGTGTGTGTGTGTGTGTGTGTTGTGTGTGTGGGGTGTGTGGTGTTGTTGTGTGTGTTTGTAGCCCAGCCACTGGGGGGGTGGGGGGGAAGCCAGCCCTATGGGTGCCGGTAGCAATCCCGAGAAATGGAGATTTGCTGTCTGCAAGGGTTGCGGGGTAAAGAAGGGGCCCAACCCGGGTGATAAAATAGACGTAAAACAAAGCTGGGAAAATGTATGGCGTCCCCTTCAAGCGAGCGTAGGGCCTCCTTGACCCTGGAGCAAGGGGTTTCAGGGGAAAAGGGGGGGTGGTTAAAGGAGTTTGTCCGCCTTAGGGGAGTTAAGTTAAGTTAAGAAATTATTTTCCCCCCTGGCTATTGCTCAGGCGTGGGCAATCATGATTACGTTTTTTTTTACATTGTCGACATGTTTCAGTAGTCTGTACACTGTAGTTTTTCAAAGGTAAAATATAAATATAAATAACATCATCAAAATATTACTTAATAGCTTTTGCCACGTGTTTGAATAAAACTGTTATTTTCATACGGGTTTTCACATAGTAAATTTTGGGTATAGTACGAGTATATCTTCCCAAAGTACAGATGAAATGAAATACACATAGTTTTTTATACCTCATGTTATGGGGAAAGGGTGATCACAGACATTTCCCAGATATAGTGCCCAAGCGTTCGTTTTTTTTTTCGTTACACGTCTACATTAGATTCATCTGCATTCTTTCACCGTGCAGTTGCCAGACATTCTGTAACCTAAAGTATTCTGGCAATAACACGCACAATGTTGGTTTTTACTTCGTCCACCATAGGAAGGTTTCCTCCCCCTAGATCGTAGTGCTTTTGGTACGCTTTCAGGCCTTTTAGGTTTAAACGATTACAGTTCTTCCTTATGAGAACTTTTAATATATGTGCAAAACCCAGCAAGAGGGATCCCAAGATCTATGTCACAAAATCCCTTTCTGCAGGGTTCTTCGCCCAATTTTTCTCCCTGGTCGGCTTTCGATGCCCAAAAGAGATGTATCCCTACAAATGAATGTGAAATTTCGCTGTTTCATAGGTTCGTTCGTTTAAAGCAACTCACAATTTTCATGCCCTGCTTTGGATTTGCGTCCGAAAAGCCTTTTAGGTCCGAAAACCCCGACCCTTGGGGAGCAAGCCCGAAAAGGGGGGTGGCGCTTGTGGGAGGGGGGTTAAAAAAATCTAGCAGGCAAAAGGAAGGGTTAGGAAATGAGTAGGGTCATTTTTGGGGGGAGAGGTGTGGAGGGGGTGTAGGAGAGCGAAATGAGGGGGTCGGAGTGGTAGGCTTTTGACGGGCCTATGCAAACATTTTTCAAAAAAAGGAAAAAGGAGTATATAAACCTACGAAGTGGGACAGGAAAGCCCAAAATAGACTTTCTCCTATGTAGAAGCAACACAGGAAAAGATTAAAAATTTAAGGTCTAAAGGAGAGGCGGTGGGGCGCAGCAAAAAACTGCGGTGGTAGAGGGGAGGAGGGATGGAATGGGAAAAAGCGTAAAAAACAGGGCGAAAAATTAAGTGGGGAGTGAAGGACAGCAACCTAAAAAATTTAGTTAAAGAAAAGGTAATAGGGGTTGGAACGGGGGGGGTCAAGAGTACGGGGAAAAAAAAAAAAAAAGGAATAAGGAGGTTGGAGAAGGTTAGGTTTTAAAAACTGGAAGGGAGCCCTAAAGAAAAGAACTTTGGGGGAGGAACGAAGGATGCAAAGGGGGGGGAAAAAAAAAAGAAAAAAGGAAGGGGAAAAAAAAGGAGAAGGTT
>NW_023656520.1:0-3438 GCF_015228065.2 Penaeus monodon | reverse complement strand
ACTTATATATATATATATATATTTACACATATATAATATAAACATATAAAATACATAATATACATATATGTAATATAATATATATATAATATATATATATATATATACTATATATATACATATATACATATACATACATATATATATATATATATATATATATATATATATATATAGAAATATACATATACATATATACATACATATACATATACATATACATACATTATTTTCTTTCTTTTAACGGTAGGTTCATGTCTGAGCCGCCGTGGTCTCAGCATGATACTTAATTGTAGTTTTCATGTTGTGATGCTCTTGAAGTGAGTACGTGGTAGGGTCCCCAGTTCCTTTCCACGGAGAGTGCCGGTGGTACCTTTTAGGTAATCATTCTCTCAATTTATCCGGGCTTGGGACCAGCACTTGACTTGGGCTGGCTTGACCACCCAGTGGCTAGGTAGGCAATCAAGGTAAAGTTCCTTGCCCAAGGGAACAACGTGGCGGTCGGTGACTCGAACCCTCGAATTCAGATTGCCGTCGTGACAGTCTTGAGTCCGACGCTCTAACCATTCGGCCACCGCGGCCTTGACGATCATGGGCTTCCATGATTTTTTCTTAGCAATTTAGAGCGGTGGTTTGCCATTGCATACATATATACATATATATATACATATATATATACATATATGTATATATATACATATATGTATATATATACATATATATACATATATATGTATATATATATACATATATATGATATAGTATAATACATAACAGTAAAATTATATAGTAATATACATATACATAAACATCTATACATATATACATATATATACGATATATATATACATACTATATATATACATATACTATACATATACATATATAATACATATATATACATAGCATATAAATAGATAATATACATATATATATACATTTATATATACATACATATATATATACATACTATATATACAGACATATATATGCATACTATATATACATATATATATATATATATAATGTATATATATATATATATGCATACATATATATATATATATATATATATATATAATATATATATATATATATATACATACACATACTATATATACATATATATATCTTCTTTTAACGGTAGTTCATGTCTGAGCCGCCGTGGTCACAGCATGATACTTAATTGTAGTTTTCATGTTGTGATGATATTGGAGTGAGTACGTGGTAGGGTCCCCAGTTCCTTTCCACGGAGAGTGCCGGGTGTACCTTTAAAGTAATAATTCTCTCTATTTATCCGGGCTTGGGACCAGCACTTGACTTGGGCTGCTTGGCCACCCAGTGGCTAGGTAGGGAATCAAGGTGAAGTTTTTTGCCCAAGGGAACAACGCGGCGGTCGGTGACGAACCCTCGAAATTTAGATTGCCATCGTGACGTCTTTAGTCCGACGTCTAACCATTCGGCCACCGGGCCTGACGATCTGGGCTTCCATGATTTTTCTTTGCAATTTAAAGCGGTGGTTTGCCATTGCCCTTTCCCCCCGGTGCTTTTTCCGGGGGACCATCTCGGGATCGAACCCCCGAACTAGGTTGCCGTCGTGACAGTCTTGAGTCACATATATACATATAGGGGAAAATATTATTTTCTCAACCATTCGGCCACCGCGGCCCCCCCATATATAAAATACGTATATAAATAATAATTTTTAAAATGCTTATAAAATTTTTAATATACAATTTTAGCAAAATATATATTATTATAAACAAAACATATATAACAAATTTTAATATACATATGCATTAAAATACAAATAATTAAAAAATAGATAATAACAACTAAATAAAATAATACAACTAAAATATAAACTATATATATACAATACATATATGCATACTTTTTTTTAACATATACATATATTTTTATACTACTAATTTTATTACAATTTACATACTATATATACATATACATATATTACATACCATATTATACATATACATATATATAATACCCTATATTTTTACTATACATATATATACATATATAATTTTAATATTTTATATATAAATTTAATATTTACATATGTATATATAGGTATGTATATAAGTTATGTATATATATAGTATGTTATATTGTATATATAATAGATGATATATAATATGTAATTTTAATATAAAGTAGCAATATGTTTTAAAATTATATTTGTATATATATAGTAGTATATAATGTATATATATAGTAGATATATATGCATTTTGGATATAATAGTAGGAATATGAATTGTAATATATAGTATGTATATTATTATATGTATTTTAATATATATAATATTATGCATATATATGTATATGTAATATATATATGCATGAAATATGTATATGTAATATACAGTATGTAATTATGGGGGGGGCCGCGGGGGCCGAGGGTTAGAGAAAAATATATATTTACATAATGTAATAGTGACTAAAAGACTGTCACGACGGAAACCCCTGATTTCGGGGGTTGAGTCCGAGATGGTGACTCGGAAAGCCCGGGGGGAAAGGCAAGGGGCAAACCCCCGCTTTAAATTGCTAAGAAAAAATCATGGAAGCCCATGACGAAGGCCGCGGGGGCGAATGGTTAGAGCTGGACTAAAGACTGTAAAGAGGGAAATTTGAATTGAGGGTTCGAGCCCCGCCGCCGGTTTTTCCCTTGGGGCAAAAAAAATTCACCTTGATTCCCCTACCTAGCCACTGGGGGGCCCAAAGCCACCCCAAGTAAAGTGCTGGTCCAAGCCCGGAAAATAGAGAAATTTTTATTAAAAGGGACCCGGACTCTCCCTGGGAAAAGGGCTGGGGACCCCCACACGTACTCACTCCCCAAAACATCACAACATGAAAACTACAATTTAAATATAGCTGGACCACGGCGCTCAGCTGAACCCACCGTTTAAAAAAAGTATAATTTTTGTTATATAGATGTGTATGTATATTATATATATAATTAAAATATATTATATATATAATAATATATAGTATAATTAAAAATTTTTAAAATTTTAATAATTATATATATAATATATATAAAATATATATTATGATGTATGTATAATATATATTAATATAATATATATATATAATATAATATTTATATATATATATGGTAGTTTTTATATGGTTATTATATTTATATATATATATTAATAATTTTTATATATATATATGTATATATATTGTATATATAATGAAAATTAAGTATGTTATTAGTATGTAATATATAGTATGTATATATAATATGTATATATATATATGATGTATATATGTATGTATATATATATATATAATTTTAAAATATAAATTTTATTTTTTAATATTTTTATAAAAAATATGTTTTTTGTATGGTATAGAAAAATATGTTTTTGGTTTTTTTAAAATTTTTGTTTTTGGTATATATATTATTTAG
>NW_023656519.1:0-3440 GCF_015228065.2 Penaeus monodon | reverse complement strand
AAAAATTTTTTAAAAATATTAGTTTTATTTTAAAAAATTTTTTTTAAATATAAAATTTTAATATAATATTTTTTTAAAAATTTAAAAAATAAAATAATTTATATTTTAACAAAAAAATTTTAAAATTTTAATTAATTTTTAAAAAATTTTTTTTAAATATTTTTTAAAATATATAAAAAATTTTTTAAATAATTATTAAAATATTATTATTATAATATTATAAAATATAATTATATTTTTAAATATATTTCATTAAAATTTAATAAGATTTAAAATAATTTTAAAAAGTTGAAAAAAAAAAAAGTTTTATAAAAAAAATTTTAAAATAATTTAAAAAATATATATTAAATTATTTAATAAATAAAATTTTTTAATAATATATAATTTAAAAAAATAAATAAAAATAAAAAAAAAAATTTTTAAATATATAAAAAAATAAATAATATAAAATTATATATTTTATAAAAAATAAAATAAAATAAAGATTTTTAAAAAAAAATTTTTATAAAATATAAAGATAATATAAAAAAAATATAATTAATATAATATATAAAATTAAAATAATAATTATTTTTTATATAATTTTTTTTTTAAAAAAATTTAAAAAAGATATATTTTTTTAAAAATATTAAGTAAATAATTTTATTTATTAATAAATTTAATAAAATTAAAATTAAATTATTTTAAAAAAAATTTAAATAAAATAAATAAAAATAAAAAAATTTAAAAAAAATATAAAGATAATAGAAATAATATATAAATAATATTTTTAAAAATTTTATATATATAATTTTTTTAAAATTTTAAATAATTATTTTTAATTTTTTTAAATTTATATATATGTATAAATTTAAAAAAAAATTTTATAAAATTTAATTTTTTATTTTTAAAATTTATAATAAATTTTTATAATTTAAATATAAAAAAAAAAAAAAAAAAAAAAAAAAAAAAAAAAAAAAAATATAATTTATAATAATATTTAATAATAAATAAATTTTTAAATATTTTTTTTAATAATTTTTTTATTTAAATTTTTAAAAATTAATTTAAAATTTTTTTTTTTTTAAAAATTTTTTAAATTAGGATTTTTTAAATTTTAAAAATTTTTAAAAATTTTAATAAAAAATTTTTAAATTTATATATTTTTTTAAAATTTTAAAAAAAAAATTTTTTTTTTAAAAAAAAAAATTATATAATATTAAAATTAAAAATTATATATTTTATAAAATATTTTTTAAAAGATAATATTTAAAAAAATTTTTTTTTTAAAATTTAAATTTTAAAAAAAAAATTTATATAAAATTTATATTTAAAAAAAAAAAAAAAAAAAAAAATATAAAAAGCTAAAAAAAAATAAAACTTTTAAAATAATTTAAAAAATTATAAATTATAAATTTTTAAAATATATAAATTTAATTTTAATATAATTTTTATTATATAATAAAAAAAAAAAAAAAATAAATCAAAAAAAATAATAATTAAATAAAATTATTTTTATATAAAATTTAAAAATTTATTTATATATTAATTTTTTTTATTTTTTTTAAATGTTTTTATAAATAAGGGAAAAAATAAAATTTTAATATAAAAAATATTTTTAAATTATATAAAATTTTTTATATAATTAAATAATTTAATATTAAAAAAAAATAAAATATAAAAATAATAAAATATAATATAATATATTATAAATAAAAAAAAAAAATTTTATAAAAAATATAAAAAATATAATATCTATATATAAAAAAAATATATAAATTTTAAATTATTTTATATATAAAATAAATTTTTAATAAAATATAAATAAAAATATATAATATATATATTATTTAAATATTTTTAAAAAATTTTTAAATAAATATTTTAAATTTTTAATAAAAATAAATTTTTTTTAAATAAATTAAAAAAAAAAATATATAATTTTTTATAAATATTATTTTATATATAAAAATTAATAAATATAATATTATTATTTTTTAAAAAATATATATATTAATAAAGAAATATATAAAAAATTTTAATAAATATATATTTTTAATATATAAAATTAATATATTTTTTTTAAATTTATAAAAAAATATAATATAAAATAAAATTTATAAATATAAAATATATATAAAATATTTTTAAAATATATTTATATATATATATTATAAATATATTTATAAAAATTTTATAATTATATATATTAATTTTAATTATAATTTTTTTAATAAAAATATATATATATTTTTTTAATAAAAAAAAAAAAATTATAATTATTATAAATATTTTTTTTTTTTAAAATATATTATAATATATTAATATATAATATATATAAAATTTTTAATATATAAAAATATAATATATATATATATATATATATATATAAATATAATATATATATAAATATAATATATATATTTATAAATATAATATATATATAAATATATATAATATATATATAATAAATATATATATATATATATATATATATATATATATATATATATATATTATATATTAAATATATATATATATATAATTATATATATAAATATATATTATATAAATATAATATATATATATATATATATATAATATATAAATATATATATATATATAAATATATATTATATATATAATATATATATATAAATATATATATATTAAATATATATATATAAAATATATATATATAATATATATATATATATATATATATATATATATATATATATATATATATATATATATATATATATATATATATATATATTATATATATATATATATATATATATATATATATATATATATGATATAAAGTGTATATAATGACATATCATAAAATTCCAGTATTTGACATTGCAAATTCTGACAAATATATGGATTAATAAAATGTAGATTACAGTTACAAAGTTGTAAAGTTGTATGAAAACCAGTTCTGTATCTTTTGTTTGCAGATTTGTAGAAGAGAATTATTATAAAATGCAGCATAGTTATATATATATGTATATATATAATATTATATTATATATATATACATATATAATATATATATATATATATATATATAATATATATATATATATATATAATATATATATATATATATATTTTAAAAAGGGAAAATGTATTTCTATCTAAGATGAATTGTCTTTAAGAAGGCTTAATCCACTGTTTAGGTAAATTATAATGCTCAGGTGATATAAATATCCAAGGAAATGTATTTGAGTTAAACATGTTTAGGATGAGAATATAATATATTGAAGAAGAATGTTATAGTTTGGAGCAAACAAATGTTTATTGATGCCAAGTAGAACAACTGGAGATATGCTGGATAAATGATAAAACATAATCATTTATATATACATGTGCATGTGTGTGGATATAAGCATGAGGAGTTTTCTTCCTATTTCTTCATATTTGACCACTCAAAAACCCAGTGAAGCATATTG
>NW_023656518.1:18805-21305 GCF_015228065.2 Penaeus monodon | reverse complement strand
CTCCATTTTTAATAAAAAAAAAAAGGTAAAAGAAAAATTTCCCAAAGTCGAAAAAAACGGGAAAAATTTGGGGAAAAATAGCCTTTTGAATATCTCAAATGACGTTTTTTGATTTCCTTTTATTTATTTTTGGGAATTATTTGGGGAAAAATAAAAATTACAAAACGATTTAAACGATAAAAAGAGGATAAATAGAAAAATTTTTTAAAAATTTGATGATTTTTTGATATTTCAATATTATCATTTTATTATTATTTTTAATTATTTTATTATTATTTTTTATTTTTATTTTTTATTATTATCATTATTTTTATTTTTATTTTTTTTATTTTATTATTATTTATTTTTTTATTATTTTTTTTTTTATTAGTATTTTGCCAAAAAATATAAATGTAAAAAAACAATTTAAAAATAAATATTAAAAATTTGTTTAAAAGTCGTTTTATAATATCGTTATTAATATTATTATTGAATTACTACAATTACATTTTAATAGTAGTTAATGGCAAAAAAAATTAATACAGTAATAATTTCGGGAATTCGATATTAAATTAAATAAAGTAAAAATAATTTTAAAAATCGTTAATTTTTATTATTATTGTTTTTTCTATTTTTACTGTTGTTTGTATTAGATATTTTGAAAAATTATATATTATAACTGCAATATTGCAAAAATAAGATAATAATTGCAATAATATGATAATTAATTGCAAAAATGATGAAAATGATGATGATGATAATGATGATAATGATGATGTAATGATAATTTTTATGATAATCATTATAATAATGATGAATAACAGAATTGTCTCCATTTATAATAAAAAGGTAAAAGAAAATTTTCCCCAAAGTCGAAAAAGCGGCAAATCTAGCGAAATATAGCCTTTTGAGGTATACTCCAAATAACGGTTTTTAATTTCTCTGATGATTTTGGCAATTATAAGGGTAATAATGATAAAAATTACCAAAATCGTTTTAAAATCATGAGAATAATGAGGATAAAAGTGAGAATAAAGAGATTTTTCATAACATTCATGATTTTTAATATTATCAATATTATCATTATTATTATTATTATTACTATTTTTCATTATTATTATGATTACTATTTATTATTGTTATTATTAATTTTTATTATTATTTATTATTATTATTTTTAATTTTTTATTATTTTATTATTAAATTATTACTTTTTTATTAATATTATTGCCAAACTATATTATAACTGTAAAAATAACAATAATAATAATAAGTATAATAATAATGTTAATAGTCGTTATAAATCGTTTTTAAAATATTATTATTGTTATTATTATCATTATTATCATTTTTACTAGTAGTATAATTGTAAAAATAATTATTATAACAGTATAATTACTGTAATTACGATATTATTAAAATAATGATATAAAAAATTATTATGATATCGTTATTATTGTTATTATTATTGTTATTTCTATTATTTATTGTTGTTTTTTATTGTATAGTTGCAAATTATATATTATAACGCAATAATGCAATAATAATGATATAATTGCAATATGATGATAATAATTGAAATAATGATGAAAAAATTTGCTATGATGATATGATGAGATAATGAGATAATGATGGATAATGATGTTTGATAATGATAATATTGAGATAACATAAAAATAATGATGATAATAACAGGAATTGTCCTCATTTATAATAAAAAAGGTAAAAGAAAATAATTCCCAAAAGTCGAAAAGCGCAAAAACTAGCGAAATATAGCCTTTTGAGAGTATATTTCCCAAAAAGACGCTTTTTCAAATTTTTCTGATGATTTTGGCAAAATTTTTAGGATAATAATTATAATAATTACCAAAATCTATTAAATAAGAACAAAAAAAATGAGGATAAAATGTGAATAAAGAGAATTTTAATAACATTTTATATTATTAATGTTATCAATTTATCATTATTATTTTTATTTTACTATTATTATTATTATATTATTTTTATTATTATTATTTAATTTATTAATTATTATTTTATTTTATATTTTATTATTTATTTTTTATTATTTTATTATTATATTATTATTATTATTATTTTATTATTTTTTATTATTTCTTTTATTATTTTATTTTACTACTTTTTTATTTGTATTTTTGCCAAAAAATATATTATAACTGTAAATTAAAAATAATAATAAAAAATAATATAATTAATGTTAAAGTCGTTAAATATCGTTTTAATTTTTATTGTTTTTTATTTTCGTTATTATCATTTTTTTATTATAAATTGCAAAAATATTTTTTAACAGTAAAATTACTGTTTACATATTAAAAAAATAATGATATAAATAATTTTTATAATATCGTTATTATTGTTTATTATTATTTTTATTTCATTATTTTTGTTGTTGTTTTTAGTATAGTTGCAAAAAATTAAATTTTTTAAACGCAAAATTTCAAATTAAATAGAAAATTAAAATTGCATAAAAGATGATAATATTGATAAATTAGTAAGGATG
>NW_023656518.1:15000-18705 GCF_015228065.2 Penaeus monodon | reverse complement strand
TATTTTTCATTTTATTTTTTGCAATTTTGCAGTTATAATTAAATTTGAAAGCTATAAATAACAAACAATAATAATGGAAATTAATATATAACAATAATAACGATATTATAATAATTATTTTATATCATTTTTTTAATTAATATCGTAATTAAGTAATTATTACTGTTATAAAAATTAAATTTTTGAAATTATACTACTAGTAAAAATGATAATAATGATAATAATAAGAATAATAATATCAATAACGATATTATAACGACTATTAACATTATTATTATACTTATTATTATTATTATTATTGTTATTATTATAGTTATGATATATGTTTTGGCAATAATACTAATAAAAGAAGTAATAATAATAATAATAATAATAATAATAATAATAATAATAATAATAATAATAATAATAATAATAATAATAATAATAATTGTTATTATCATAATAATAAATAATAATAATAATAATAATAATAATAATAATAATAATAATAATAGTAATAATAATAATAATAATGATAATATTGATAATATTAATAATTATCAAATGTTAACAAAATTCTCTTTATTCTCACTTTTATCCTCATTATTGTCATGATTAATACGATTTTGGTAATTATTATCATTATTACCCTAATAATTGCCAATATCATCAGAGAAATCGAAAAAGCGTCATTTTGGAGTATACTCTCAAAAGGCTATATTTCACTAGATTTTGACGCTTTTTCGACTTTTGGGAATTATTTTCTTTTACCTTTTTTATTATAAATGGAGACAATTCCTGTTATTAACATCATTATTATCATGATTATCATCAATATTATCATTATCATCATTATCATCATTATAATCATCATTATCATCATTATTGCAATTATTATCATCATTATTGCAATTATTATCATTATTATTGCAATTATTGCAGTTATAATATATAATTTTTTGCAACTATTACTAATAACAACAACAATAATAATAGAAATAACAATAATAATAACAATAATAACGATATTATAATAATTATTTATATATTTATTTTAATTAATATCGTAATTACAGTAATTATTACTGTTATAATAATTATTTTTGCAATTATACTACTAGTAAAAATGATAATAATGATATATCATTAACAATAATAATATTAATAACGATATTATAACGACTATTAATATTATTATTATACTTATTATTATTATTATCATTGTTATTATTACAGTTATAATATATGTTTTGGCAATAATACTAATAAAAAAAGTAATAATAATAAAAATCATAATAATGATAATAATAATAATAATGTAATAATGATAATAATAATAATAATAATAATAATAATAATAATAGTAATAATAATAATAATAAAAATGATAATATTGATAATATGAATAATTATCAAATGTTATAAAAAATTCTCTTTATTCACACTTTTATACTCATTATTGTCATGATTAATACGATTTTGGTAATTATTATCATTATTACCCTAATAATTGCCAAAATCATCAGAGAAATCGAAAAAACGTCATTTTGGAGTATACTCTCAAAAGGCTATATTTCGCTAGATTTTTGCCGCTTTTTCGACTTTTTGGAATTATTTTCTTTTAACCTTTTTTTTATTATAAATGGAGACAATTCCTGTTATTATCATCACTATTACCATGATTATCATCAATATTATCATTATCATCATCATTATCATCATTATCATCATCATCATCATTATTATCATCATTATCATCAATATTCCAATTATTATCATCATTATTGCAATTATTATCATTATTATTGCAATTATTGCAGTTATAATATATAATTTTGCAACTATACTAATAACAACAACAATAATAGAAATACAATATAATAACATATACGATATTATAATAATCATTTATATCATTATTTCAATTAAATCGTAATTACAGTAATTATTACTGTTATAATAATTATTTTTGCAATTTACTACTAATAAAAAGATAATAATGATAATAATAACAATAGTATTATTATAACGATATTATAACGACTATTAACATTATTATTATACTTATTATTATATATTATTGTTTATTACAGTTATGATATATGTTTTAGCAAATACTAAATAAAATAATAATAATGATAATAATATAATATAATAATAATAATAATAATAATAATATAATAATAATAATAATAATAAATAATAATAATAATAATAATAATAATAATAATAATAATGATAATATTGATAATATTAATAACCATCAAATGTCATCAAAATTCTCTTTATTCTCACTTTTATCCTCAATATTGTCACTATTAATACGATTTTGGTAATTATTATCATTACTACTCTAATAATTCCCAAAATCATCAGAGAAATCGAAAAAACGTCATTTTGGAGTATACTCTCAAAAGGCTATATTTCGCTAGATTTTGCCGCTTTTTCGACTTTTGGGAATTATTTTCTTTCAAATTTTTTAAAAAATAAATGGAGACAATTCCTGTTATTATCATCATTATTATCATGATTATCATCAATATTATCATTATTATCATCATTATCATCATTATTATCATTATCATCATCATTATCATCATTATTGCAATTATTATCATCCTTATTGCAATATTATAATATTATTGCAATTATTACTGTTATAATCATTATTTTGCAATTAACTACTAGTAAAATAATAATAATGATAATAATAACAATTTTGCTATTATTCTCGTTGTTTTAATGATTATTATGTTATTATTATACTTATTATTATTATTATTATTGTTATTATCAGTTATGATATATGTTTTGGCAATAATACTAATAAAAAAAGTAATAATAATAATAATAAAGAAATAATAATAATAATAATAATAATAATAATAATAATAATAATAATAAAAATAATAATAATGATAATATTGATAATATTAATAATCATCAAATGTTATCAAAATTCTCTTTATTCTCGTTTTTATCCTCATAATTGTCATGATTAATACGATTTTGGTAATTATTATCATTATTACCCTAATAATTGCCAAAATCATCAGAAAAATCGAAAAAACGTCATTTTGGAGTATACTCTCAAAAGGCTATATTTCGCTAGATTTTGCGCTTTTTCGACTTTTGGGAATTATTTTCTTTTGCCTTTTTTTTTAATATAAATGGAGACAATTCCTGTTATTATCATCATTAATATCATGATTATCATCAATATTATCATTATCATCATCATTATCATCATTATCATCATTATCATCATCATTATCATCATTATTGCAATTGTTATCATCATTATTGCAATTATTATCATTATTATTGCAATTATTCCGGTTATATAATATTTTTTGCAACATACTAATAACAACAACAATAATATAGAAATACAATAATATAACAATAATAACGATATTATAATCATTATTTATATCATTATTTTAATTAATATCGTAATTACTGTAAATTATTACTGTTATATATTATTTTTTTGCAGTATACTACTAGTAAAATGATAAAATGATAATAATGAAAATAAATAATATTAATAACGATATATAACGACGATTAACCTTATTATGATACTTATTATTATATTATTATTGTTATTATTACAGTTATATATTGTGTTGGCAATAATACTAAGAAAAAACAGTAATAATAATAATCATAATATAATAATAATATAATAATAATGATAATAATATAATAATAATGACC
>NW_023656518.1:0-7500 GCF_015228065.2 Penaeus monodon | reverse complement strand
TACCTCATTTTCCCCTCATGCCCCGGTCAAGGTCTCCTTCATTGCATGGCCGGCTACCTTGACTTCCCACGCACCCGTCGGTGCACCTCCGCCGGTTCTCCTGCAGTGCCACGCTAGCGGATGTGACAGTTGGCAGTTCAGTCGGGGGGCCCGCCCTGTGGCCAAAATCCCTGGTAGCCTGAGCTACGGCCAAACGGAGTCGGGCGGGTGTGAAGCCTTTTACCTCATGACACAGACCGGTAGGCCATGACATGGCGGGAGCTTGACGTCCCAGTCTTCCTGATTTTCCCCTGAAATACTTGGCTAACTGTTAGAAAGGGTACGGTTAAACCGCTCCACCTACAATCGGTTTTGGGGAGGGGGTGTCGCCCGTGTTTTTGGCCCCCCCTAACAGCTCGAAACACTCCCGGAACCCTCGGACTCAAACCCCGGGCCCCTTGGTCAGAGTGCAGTTCAAAAGGGCACACCAAAAACGGGTAATGATTCATTACTAACACCCCAGCCACGGTCTCGGCCTCGGGGTTGGGGTGTGCATTCCTCAGGCCACTTTGAGAAATAGTCCATTCCCCCAAACGATGTATGGGTTTCCTTGTGGCGTGAGAGGCAGGGGACCGGCAATGTTATTGCACCCCCAGGGGTGCTCCCACACAGTACCCTGAACGGGGCCGGTTCTTTCTAGCGGGGCCCTTCTTTGCACTGCACACCACATGCTTACACCACTCAGACACACCCCTTCCATGCCCCCCCCATAGAACGTTGACGGGACGGCTCAGGGTCTTTTTCTCGCCAAGTGGCCACTGGTAACCCCGGGCAGTAATTCCCTCGCAACTCCACGCATGGCTCGGGGTACTAAAAAAACCCCCAGTTCACTGTCCCTTCATCAACTGCACCCAGCCTTCACTAAAAAACCCCTTTTTGACCCATCGTAAATTTTCCCCCCGGCCCCCGGGACACTTTGTGGTGGGGCTCTCCGCAGCCACGGCCCCCCCAACTGGGGCGCCCACGAGAGCCCAACCACTGGACAATGGGGGCAAGGTCAAGTCGTCACGTTGTCCCTTAAACGCCACTATCCCCTTTAGTGGACTTTCCAGCCCTGCAACGAGGCAACGGGATCAGTTCCCTCCTGGAACAGTGTGAGCAATAGCCTCACAGGGGGTCGACTCAGGCTGTCACGTTAAAATGGACATGACCCGGGGGGTGGACGATGTGGTATTTTGTCTGTTCAAAGCGCCCAAACCATCTTGCCACTGACCCTCTGCTCCCTTTCGCGACTTCAACCACTGTAGGGGCAAGCTTATCCGGAGGGTAACTCGGCACCGTAGAGTATGGGTGAAAGTCCGAGACTCTTCCCCACCGCCAGCAACTTTTTCCTTTTCCCCAACAATTTTTTCTTCAGGCCTGCTGAACTTGGACGTAGTAGGCCCCGACTCCTTTCCATCCTTTATCGTGAAAAAATGCCCGACCTTCCCACTAGCGCATGCCCAAAACAGGTGGGGGAGCTTTGGGCCCGGATAGGGCAAACCGGTGCTTCCCCCGGGCCTTTTTCGGGTTTGTAAAATGCAGACTGCACGCCTCATCCCATGGAAGCACTCCCCTTTTCGTGTAATCGGTGGGAGGACCGACACGGGCAAATCCTGAAAAAAAAGCGGCGGTAGTAGGCCCAAGGCCCAGGTACTCCTGACTTCCCCCACTTTGGTGGGAACTGGCCCCCTTTCCACCCCCGCCACCTTCTGTGGGTCGGTGCGCACACCGTTTTGACTGACAATGCCCCCAAAAATGGCACCTCATGGGGGAACATCGGCATTTTTTGGGGGCTATTTTGAGGTTGGCCTCCTCAACCGCGTATACTTCCCCCAGCCGCTCAGCTCCTCCTCAAGTGCTCCCGAAGATAGAGTCTCAATGTAGACAAGGCCGTTTTTCCACTGAGACCATCCAAACCCTCTCCCAATCTCGAAACAACCGGGGGTTTGCGAGCCAAAGGGCATGCGCTGAATTGCCACGGGCCCTTTTGCCCGGGGAAAGGCAGTTTTTGGCTGCCCCTTTTTCCCCCCTCTCCACCTGGTGAAAACCCAAACTTGGCGAGTGTGGAGAACCCCCTGGCCCCCCCCCAATGCATGAGTTGTCTAATTCTGGGCGGGGGTTAAGCCCTTGATATCATGTCATTAAAAGGCCCGGTGTCCCCAAGCGTTGTGGCCGTCCTTTTTCTTACCAGGATACCCCTGATGGGCCATGGACGTCGACCTCAATCACCCCCTGTGCCGCTAGCTCTTGACAGGCCTGCATCTCTTCTCGTCTGGTTGGTCAAAAGTCGGGGGGGGGCTCTTGAGGGCAAACTATTCCGGTGTTAATGCGGTGCTTCACCAAACCTGGCGGCCCAGGCCAATCACCCCTGCAAAACATCTGCCCTACTGGGCAGGGGTGACGCATCTTCTCTGTCTTGCTTCCCCCAGGGTTGCCGCTCCGGTGCGCCAATCCTCGAGGAATCGGGGAACGGCCCCCACCAACCCAAATTTCCCGCTCCCCACGACCCTTTTGGGGCGTCCACTTCCTACAAATGCCCACTTTGACCCGTGGCCCTTCTGGGGCCTTTTCGGGGAAGTTGGCTACCAACACTGAACTACCCTTCCCCCGGGGCCAACAAAGGGTCCCCCCCAATGCTACGCCATCACCGCTTCAATTTTTTGATTTTTGGCTCCACGACCCTCTACTCCCCATCACTCTTGACAGTCGACACCGGATTTGACTCTGTCCGGGGGCAAGGTGCAGCGCTCATTTAACTACCCCTGCCAGCCAAACCCCTGGAACAAGGGCACCCTTCACCTGCACCCCCACCACTTCCTCCAAGGCGCACAAACCCTTACTCTGCGTCAGGTACAAAGGGGCCCGGGAAACACCGTCCAGATCGGCCCCTACACCGGGACCGCTGCCCGTGCTGCCCACGCCAAAACGAGCCTCCACTGGCCCCTTGAGCGAAAACAAATGCCCCGGACACCACACGTCTCGTGGTCGTCTGGAAGTCCCTAGTGGGCCCCATATCAGGGCCCCAACTTTGGTCTTCTCCCCCCAGTGTCCACTGTCAGGCGGCATGGCTTCCCATCTATTGACCCTCCCCCCGCCCTCTGGTTGACGCAGCTTTCCCAATGGGGGGGCCCGGGGAAACCCAGGCGGGTGGGTTTTGGCCCCCTTTTTCCAAGATTTCCGCCGTACCCTTCCTTTTGCCCTTTGGCTGCACTCGGATGGTGACCATACCGCCCCAGTCCCCTTTCAACACTGCTGGAAGGCTCAGAATCCATCCGGGTTTGGGGGACGTGTTTTCCGTCCCTTGACACTGACTTTCGTCTGTGCCCCCACCCCGCAGCCCCAACACAGCCTTGGGAAAATTCTCGGCTCCCTTCCCCAAGATTTTTCTCCACTTTAGCCCTTTCCGGGGCCCCGGGGGTTCACGGGGGGCGAAGCTGGGCCCCACCACTGTTGCCTTCGGAAGGCCCCAACCCAAGGCCCCGCCAGCGCCACCTGCGGTCTCAGGGGGGGCCTGCTTGACTAGATTTTTCGCTGCTGGGCCTGTAAGCATCAACAAAGAAAACACGGGGGAGGACCCCGATCTTCTTTCCCCAGCAGCAGGGTACGACCCCCTTACCACCCCCACATCTTGCGCCCCTGGGCAGTGTTTTTCGCCCACTTTTCGCTTCTTCAAGTGGGCCCGATATACCCGGCCGGTGGTGGGGCCCCCAAAAGGCGTTTCAAAGCCTCTGCCACGTGGTGTAAGAGGCCTGTTGGGATGCCCCCAAGCCCAAACTTCCACCGCAGGGCCCCTTAGGCTTTCCAGCTGGGGCCCCTTTTCTTCCTGGCCCAGCCCGGGCAATGCCAGCATTTCAAATTGGGCAACAATGCCTCCTAGGCCCCTTCCCGTCGTACTCGCGGCTTACGCCTCACAGAAATTTTGGGGCCGGGGGCTGCAGGGTGGAGAACGTGCCGTGAACTAAAAACACCCGGGGGGGGAAAGGGGGTGAGGGGGGCAACGAGGGGGTTTTACCGGGGCCAGTTTGCCGCCACCTATACCCCAAGGGAGCGGTTCCGATGGGTCCCCAGCCTTCTGCAGCGACCATGGCTGCGACCGACCTGCGAGCCCGGGGTTTCCCGCCACGGACCCCGGCGACCCCCTAAATCTGACACTCTGGCATCTGTTGCCAGAAAATCGTCTGCCTTTTCTGCTTTCAACGTTTCCCACCTCTGACGCCGCCTTTCCGCCTTCACTTTTCCCCCCTCAGGCCCGAACCTCGCCCTTTAGAGTCTGAACCTCCTCCCTCTTCACTCTTCAGGTTGCAGGGCCTTGGGTGTACGCTGAGTTTCCATCTTTACAGATGCAAAATTGCTTGTAGCACCTAAAAAAGTCGGCAGAAAAATGTTCCTTGCCTTTCCTTTCCCGCTCTCGACGAGATGGGTTTCGCCTGTCTGTGGGGCCCTCTGGCCTGCTCTTCTGCCCTTTTTGCCCCTTTCCTCCCTCATACCGGCCACATGCAGTGATCAGGTCCTCGGCTCGGCTTTTAAATCCTCGTGCCTGCCTATATAGCCTCTTCTCCCCCATGGCGGGGGCCATCTTTGGACCACATGATAAAACGGCGCGTCTCACTATCAAACACAAAACCCCCTCCTGACACATTTGTTACGCCCCGGGCCCCCTCGTCTCTTGCTACCACACAAGGCACTAGGCGACGCGTGCTATCCACAGGACGTGAACACTGAACAGCTCCAAAAGGGCCCCCGGCACGACAGCGTCCCAGAAACCCCCGGAGGAAAGCCAATGGCGAGGCGGGCACGAAAAAACACAAAATGCCAGTCTTTTTTTTATTAAAAACAGTTATTTTTTCCCCTAACCCCTTTTTATGGGACAATACAGGGGGAAAACCCGCTGTCACACTGCACGTACAGCTTTTAACAGGGAAAAACAAAATATTATCAGGTCACAAGGGGACACACAGGTCTTCAAGGAGCAGCACCCACCCCGCCTCGGCTTTTCCTCCGCTCCCAGCCAGCTCGACTGTTTGCCCAGGGCCCTTCATGTAAACCATGTTTTCACGAGCAAAACCCAAAGGCGTAGCAATAATATAAAATAATAAAATAATAATGATAAAAATAATAATAAAATAATAAAAATAAAAAATAATATAAAAAAAATAAAAACAATATAATTAATAATAAATTTTTATTATTATAATATAATAATAAAAATTAAAAAAATAATATAATAAAATAAAATAATAATAAAAATAATAATAATAATAATAGTAATAATAATAATAATAATGATAATATTGATAATATTAATAATCATCAAATGTTATCAAAATTCTCTTCATTCTCACTTTTATCCTCATTATTGTCATGATTAATACGATTTTGGTAATTATTATCATTATTACCCTAATAATTGCCAAAATCATCAGAGAAATCGAAAAAACGTCATTTTGGAGTATACTCTCAAAAGGCTATATTTTGCTAGATTTTGCCGCTTTTTCGACTTTTGGGAATTATTTTCTTTTACCTTTTTTACTATAAATGGAGACAATTCCTGTTATTATCATCATTATTATCATGATTATCATCAATATTATCATTATCATCATCATTATCATCATTATCATCATTATCATCATTATTGCAATTATTATCATCATTATTGCAATTATTATCATTATTATTGCAATTATTGCAGTTATAATATATAATTTTGCAACTATACTAATAACAACAACAATAATAATAGAAATAACAATAATAATAACAATAATAACGATATCATAATAATTATTTATATCATTATTTTAATTAATATCGTAATTATTGTTATTATTACAGTTATAATATATGTTTGGCAATAATACTAATAAAAAAGTAATAATAATAACAATAATAATAATAATAATAATAATAATAATAATAATAAGAACATATAATAATTATAATAATAATATTAATAATAATAATAATAATGTAATATTGATAATATTAATAATCATCAAATGTTATAAAAATTCTCTTTATTCTGACTTTTATCCTCATTATTGTCATGATTAATACGATTTTGGTAATTATCATCATTATTACCCTGATAATTGCTAAAATCATCAGAGAAATCGAAAAAACGTTATTTTGGAGTATACTATCAAAAGGCTATATTTCGCTAGATTTTGCCGCTTTTTCGACTTTTGGGAATTATTTTCTTTTACCTTTTTTATTATAAATGGAGACAATTCCTGTTATTATCATCATTATTATCATGAGTATCATCAATATTAATCATTATCATTATCATTATCATCATATCATCATCATTATCATCATTATGCAATTATTACATCAATCATTGCAATTATTATCATTATTATTGCAATTTATTTGCAGTTATAAATATAATTTTGCAACTATACTAATAACAACAACAATAATAATAGAAATAACAATAATAATAGCATAATAACGAATTATAATCATTATTTATATCATTATTTAATTAATATCGTAATTACAAGTAATTATTACTGTTAAATAATTATTTTTGCAATTATACTACTAGTAAAATGATAATAATGATAATAATAACAATAATATATTAATACGATATTATACGACTATTACATTATTATTATCCTTGTTATTATTATTATTATTGTTATTATTACAGTTATTAATATATGTTTTGGCAATTAATACTAATAAAAATAATAATAATAATAATAAATAATATATAATAATAACAATAATATATATTATTATTATTATATTATTATGTAAATAATAATAATATAATAATAATAATAATAATAATATAATAATAATAATATAATAATAATAATAATAATAGTAATAATATAATAATAATAATGATAATATTGATAATATTATAATCATCAAATGTTTATAAAAATTCTCTTTATTCTCACTTTTATCCTCATTATTGTCATGATTAATACGATTTTGGTAATTATCATCATTATTACCCTGATAATTGCTAAAATCATCAGAGAAATCGAAAAAACGTCATTTTGGAGTATACTATCAAAAGGCTATATTTCGCTTGATTTTGCCGCTTTTTCGACTTTTGGGAATTATTTTCTTTTACCTTTTTTTATTATAAATGGAAACAATTCCTGTTATTATCATCATTATTATCATGATTATCATCAATATTATCATTATCATCATCATTATCATCATTATCATCATCATTATCATCATTATTGCAATTATTATCATTATTGCAATTATTATCATTATTATTGCAATTATTGCAGTTATAATATATAATTTTGCAACTATACTAATAACAACAACAATATAATAAAATAACAATAATAATAGCAATAATAACGATATTAATATTTTTAATTTATTATTTTTAAAAAAATTTTTATTTTAAAATAATTTTTTTGAAATTTAAACTTTTTAAAAAAATAAAAAAAATTTAAATAAAACATATAAAAAAAAACAAAATTTTTTAAA
>NW_023656517.1:0-3441 GCF_015228065.2 Penaeus monodon | reverse complement strand
AAAAAACGGGAAAAAAAATTCCTAAAAGGGGGGAAACCGAGATTTTTAGTGATTTTTCCTAACTACAGTACTAAAAATTAAAAAAATTGGGGCCCAATTTTATATTCTTAGCATTATAGCGCTGCAGGGAAACCCTTGTCCGCCCCCCTTTTGAAAAATATACAGGGGACTTTTATCAAAAAATATTATTTTATACTTTGCACCCAAAAAAAAAATTTAATTAATTTAGATGCATAAAATGCTAAAAGTGATTGCATATTTTATAGTAATTATTATCCGTCTTTTACGGGATTATTTTTTTTTCAGCCAGAAATTTTTAAAAGGCATTTTAGATAGGATAATTACGTATATGTAGTCATATCATATATGTGCTTATGACATTTGTATATTTTTTTTAAAATTTCCCCAAATACTAGTATGACTCTGATTTTTGTGCAAATATTTTTTTTGCTTTTCTTAAACTCATGCACACAACATGCACACACATTTTTAAAAAGTATGATTTTTTCTAGATGATTACGAAATAAAAAGATATATTATTATAAAAAATTATATATTTTAATTTTATATATATATATATAATATAAAAAATTATATTATATAAAATTATAAAAAACATATTTAAAATAGTGTTGCATTCATGCACAGGCAATCGCACGCGCGCGCGCGTGAGAATGCAGGATTTAAAAAAGGGGGCTAGTCTTACTTTGAAGGGAAGTGCTCCCTGACTGCGCCTTATATTTTCTCCGCGTAGGGTCACGGGCTAGGGGTTTTCCCCCTATCCAACACAACCCATCCCTTGTGACATCTAAAAGATGAAAAGCCGAGAGTAAACCCTAAGGAAAACCCGGAGCCGGAGCCCCAAAGGGCAGTCGTTTCGTTTGAAACCATTTTCTGGGTCATGCGACGCCCCGTGAAAAACCGTATGGTCTTTGGATTCGCTACGTGTTTTAGAGGGAGCGTGCTGCTTGGCAACACTTTTTCCTCAACCGCCCCGGCAGACCACCAGCGGAAAGGGAATAAAAAATAAAAAAAAAAAAAAAAAAAAAAAAAAAAAAAAAAAAAAAAAAAAAAAAATTTTAAATTAAAAAATATAATAAAAAAAATAGAGAGAGAGAAGAGAGAGAGGGGGAGAGGAGAGAGAGAGAGAGAGAGAGGGCCCCGGGGCCGAGGGGGAGAGCACGACCAAGACTACACGAAGCAAGGCGGGGGTCGAGAAAAAGGGGGCGCCACCCGAGGGGTGGGGGGGGGAAGAAAAAAGATGCAAAAAAATATAAAAAAATAAAAAAAATAAAATTTAAAATATATAATAATAAATAAAAATACAAAACACACACAAACAAACAACAAAAAAAAAAAAAATATAAAAATATATAAAAAATAATATAAATATAAAATAAAAAAATAAAATAAAATATAATAATTTTAAGAAAAATATTATAGATAGATTAAATATAAATAATAATAATATAAAAAAATTTAAAAAAAAAAAAATGAAAAAATAAATACACAACAACAACTTTAAAATATAAAAATAAAAAAAATAAAAAAAAAACAAAAAAAATATATAAAAAAAAATTATAAAAAAATTTAATAATAAATATATAATATTAATAAAAATAATAATTAAAAAAAAATAAAAATAAACAAAAACACCACCACACACCCCCAAAAAACACCCACACACCACCACACACACAACACACACAACACACACACACCCAACACACACACACACAAAACACACACACAAAACCCACCACACACACACACACACACCACACACAACACACACCATTATATAAAATATATAAATTAAAATATATAATAAAAATATATAAATATAATATAATATATAAATTATATATTATATATATGTATATATATATATATAATATATATATATATATATAAAATTTTATATAAGATACACCACATGTGTGTGTGTATATAATAAAATATATATATAATTATATAAATTAAAATATATATATATATATATATATATATATATATATATATATATATATAATGTATATATATATATATATAAAAGGTACCACCGGCACTCTCCGTGGAAAGGAACTGGGGAACCCTACCACGTACTCACTCCAAGAGCATCAAAAAAAAATGAAAACTACAATTAAGTATCATGCTGTGACCACGGCGGCTCAGACATGATCCTACCGTTAAAAGGGATGATACACATGTGTGTATGCATATATATAATATATATATATATATATATATATAAAATATATATAATATATATATTATATATATATATATATATATATATATGTATGTATATATATTATATATATATTATATATATTATATATATATATGTGTATATATACATTTATATATATATATATATACATTTTATATGTGGTGTGTGTGTGTGTGTGTGTGTGTGTGTGTGTGTGTGTTGTGTGTGTGGGGTGTGTGTGTATGTGTTTGTGTGTATATATCCCATGTATATTTTATATTATATATAATATATATATTATATATATATATATATATATATATTATATATAATATATATATATATATATATATATTAAAATATATATATATATATATTAAAATATATATATGTATGTAGTATGTGTATATATATACATATATATTTTATATATATATATATATATATATATTTATATCTATATATATTATATATAATATATATATATATATATATATATATATATATATTATATATATTTTTATAAGTATACATATCATTACACCACACTATCACACACCACACACACACTCTCACACACGCACACACACACACACCCCACACACACACAAAACATACACACACACACACACACACACACCAAAACACACAACATAATATATATATATATATATATATATATATATATATTTAATTTTAAATATAATATATATATATATAATATATATATACATCTATATAAATAATAGATATTTATATATATATATATAAAATAGATATATATATATATATATACATATATATATAATATATATAAAATATATATATAGTATGTATATATAATATATGTATCACACACACACACACACCACACACACACACACACACACACACACACACACACACACACACATATAGGTATATATAATATATATATATATATAAATATATATATATTATATATATATATATACATATATATATATATAAAATATATATATAATATATATTAATATATATATAAAATATATATATATAATTTTAAATATATATATATGTATATTTTAATTTTACATACATACGTACATATATATATATATATATATATATATATATAATAAAATATATATTTTATATATATATTATATATAATATAAGGGATATTATAATAAAAGGGTACCACGGCACTCTGTGGAAAGGAACGGGGACCCTCCACGTACTCCCAAACT
>NW_023656512.1:0-3451 GCF_015228065.2 Penaeus monodon | reverse complement strand
AGGGCATTCGTGCATTTTTTTGTTTGTCCCTCTGTTGTGTCCCGGCGCGGGGGGGGGGGGGGGGTTTTTGGTTAGGTGTTTGTGTTTTTTTTTTTTTTTTTTTTACTTTTGGTTTTTTTTTTTTTTTTTTATCTTCTTTATGATTTGTTTTTGTTTTTTTTTGTTTTTATTATGTTTTGTCTTTGGTTTCTTTTTATTGTTATGTTTTTTTTTTTTAATTTCAATGCTTTCTGTGGATGTTTTGTGTGTGTTGTCGTCCCACATTCGGGGTTTAAACCCCTTTGCTATAACTTTCGGGAATATACTTTACCAGAAAATATCCCTTTGAAATTTTTAATTCAAAAAATATAAACTATAAGACAGAAAAATAAAAACGAAAATATTAGAAAATACACAATACAGCAAAAACCATATAGAATTTACAAAGAGCAAAAACAAAACAAGAAAAACCAAAAACACACGAACAAACAAAGGCATCGGGTTTTAATCTCTTTTTTTTTTATCAACTGTTTTCCAGGGAAAAAAAAGTTCTTTAGTTCTCTCTCTTGTTCTCTTAAAAAGAATTTGGGACTGCTTTTTTTTTGAAAAGAAACCCAAAAACAGAGAAATGTATGGTATTAAATTTTTCTTTCTATCTTCTCATTTTCTCTTTTCTTCTTTCTTTCTTTTTTTTCTCCTCTCTTTTCTTTTTTTTTTTTTCTTTTTTTTCCCTTTTTTCCCTTTGTGTGTTTTTTGAAAATTAGTTTAGTCTTGGTTTTCCGTGGAAATGAATGTTTGAGAAAAATACTATAAAAAGTTTTTTTTAAAAGTGATGAAAAAATATATTTTTAATGTGATGGCTGTGCCAATAATGAAAAAAAGCAAATGTGGAAATGATAAAACGCAAAGAGATCTTTTTAATTTTCCCCCTTTTCTTTTATTTTTTTCTTTTTCCCCTTTGGGTTTTTCAAATCTTTCGTTTTTTTTGGAACTCCCTTTCTTTCCTTTTTTTCTCTCTTCTCTCTCTCTCTTCTCTCTCTTTTTTTCCTCTCTCTCTCTTCTCTTTCTTTCCTCTCTCTCTCTCTCTCTCTCTTCCTTCCCTCTTTCTCTCGTTTTCTCTTTTTCTTCTTTCTTTAATCTATCTTCTATCTTTATCTATCTTCTATCTCCCTCTTTTTACTTTTTTGTATAATTTTTTATTTTGATTTTTTCGAACTTCAACTGTTTCATTTTCGAAAGTAAATATAGGGATTGTAATTTTAATAAGGTGTCTTGTTTTTAGATTATTGTGTTAGTTCTTTTTTTGGATTATTGTAAATTTTTAGGGATCTTTTTTTTTCATCGTTGCATTTAAAAAATGAATAAATAGTAAACACCACCACACACACACACACACACACACACAAAACACACACACCACACACCCACACACAAAAAAAAAACAACCATACATAAAATAATACATACATACATAAAACCACAACACCAACACACACACACACACACACACCAAAACAAAACAAAACACACACACACACACCACACACACAACACCCACACAAACACACACACACACACACACAAAAAAAATTTCGCAAAGCAACCCCCCCAAAACCCCCAAACCCCCCCACCAACCCACCGGCCTGGGGGCCGTTTTTCAAGTTTTTTTTTTCTATTTTTCCCGCTCTCCTTTTCTGCCACCCCTCCTCTCCCTTTTTCTTTCTTCTGTTTCTATTTTTTTCTTTTTCTCCTTTTCTCATCTCCTTTTCGATCCTCCTCTCCCCTCCTCTTTTCCTCCCCTTTTCCTTTTCCTCTTCCTCTCCTCTCCCCCCATCTTCCCCCCCCTCTTCCACCTCCTTTCCTCCTCTTCTTCCATCTCCTTTACTCTTTCTTTTCCCTTTTCCCCATTTCTCCGCCCTTCCCCCCTTCCCCCCCCCCCTTTTCCCCTTTTTTCTTCTCCTCAATTCCCCCGTCTCCTCCCCCTCCTTTTTTTTCCCCCCACCTTATCTGCCCTTTTTTTTCCTCTTCCTCTTCCTTTTTCTCCTCCTGTCGTACTCCTCCCCCCCTTCTCTTTCTTCTCCTCTTCTCTATCCTCCCCTTTTCCTTTCCCCCTCCTCCCCCTCCTCCCTCCCTCCCTCCCGTTTTTATTCCGTTCTTCTCCTTTCCTCCCCCCCCTCCCCCCCCCCCCCCTCCCCCCCTCCCCCCCCCCCCTTTATTCTTTCTTCCCCCTTCCCCCCATCCCCCCCTCCCCCTCCCCCCCTCCCTTTTTATTGTTCTTCTCCTTTCTCCCCTCCCCCCATCCCCCTCCCCCCCCTTTTCCCTTCCTCCCTCCCCCCACCTCCCTCCCCCCCCCTTCCCTCCCCCCCCCTTTATCCTTTTCTTCTCCTTTCCTCCCCCCCCCCCCTCCCCCCCCCCCCCCCATCCCCCCCCCCCCCCCCCTTTTACTCCTTTCTTTCCCCCTTTCCTTTCTCTTTCCTCCTCCCTCCCCCCTCCCCCCTGGCTCCTTTCTTTTAGGGGGGGTTTTCTCTCCCCCTTCTCCCCCCCTTCCTCGCTCCTCCTCTCCCCCCCTCCTCCTCCTTCGCTCTCCCCTCCCTTTTTTTCCCCCCCCCTCCTCCCTCTTTTCCCCCCTTTTTCCCCTTCTCCCTCTCTCTCTTCCCTTCTCCTCCCCCCCTTTGTCCTCCTCTCTTTTTTTCCCCCCCCCTTTTCCTCCCCCTCCCCTTCCTTGCTCCTGCCCCTCCTCTTCCCGCCTCCGCCCTCCCTTTTCCCACTCCCTCCCTCTTCTTCTCTTTTTTCTCCTCCCCTTCTTGCCCTTCTCTTCCTTCCCTCCTCTTTCCCCTCCTCCTCCTCTTCTCCCCTCCCCCCCTCTCTCCTCTTCCTTCTCTTCACTCTCCGCTTCGTCCTCCTCTTTTCCTCCTCCTTTTCATCCTCCACTTCCCTTACTTTTTCTCCTCGCTTTTTTTCTTCGTTTTTCTTTCCTTTCGTCTGCGCTCTCCCCTTCCCTTTCTCTCCTCCTCCTCCCCCTCCCCCCCTTCTCCTTCCCCCCCCCCCTCCCCTTCCCTTCCCCCTCCCCTCCCTTCCCCCCCCCCCTCTCTCCCTTTCCCCCCCCCCTCCCCCCTCCTCTTTTAATTATTCCCCCCCCCCTTTTTCCCTACCCCCCTTTTTCATTAAAACCCCTCCCCTCCCCCCCCCTTCCTTTTCTTTTCCCCCGGTCTCATTTTTTTTTTTTTTTTTTTTTCTTTTTTCTACCTACCTCCATTTTTTTTTTTTTTTAAAATCCCCCCCCTTCCTTTAGTTTTAAGTGGCTGATCTTTCATGTTCTGTGAAACAAGCTTTTTTCAAAAAATTTGCGCCCTTTTTTCCCCCCGCGGAAGCGTTTTTGCGAAACTCCGTTTTTTTTTTTTTTTTTTTTTTTTTTTTTTTTTTTTTTTTTCTTTCGTTTTCCTGCCCCTTTTTGTTTCTTTGGTTCTCTCCT
>NW_023656510.1:0-3453 GCF_015228065.2 Penaeus monodon | reverse complement strand
GAGAGAGAAGGAGAGGAGAGGAGAAGGGGAAAGAGAGAGGAAAGGAGAGAGAGAGGAGGAGAGAGAAAGAGGAGAGAGAGAGGAGAGAAAGAGGAGGAGAGGAAGAGAAGAGGAGAAGTGAGAGAGGAAGGGAGAAGAGGGAGAGGGAGTGATGGAGAGAGAGGAAGGAGAGTAAGAGAGAAAGAGGGAGGAGAGAGGAGAGAGAGAGAGAGGAAGGGGGAAAGGGCGAGAAGAGAGGAGAGAGAGAAAGAGAGAGAGGGAAAGGGGAGAGAGGAAGAGGAGAGACGAAGAGAGGGAGGAGGAGAGAGAGAGAGAGAGAGAGAGGAGAGGAGGAGAGAGAGAAAGAGGGAGAGAAGAGAAGAGAGAGAGAGGAGAGAGGGAGAGAGGAGAGAAGAGAGAGGAGAGGAAGAGAGGAGAGAGAGAGGAGAGAGAGAGAGAATGGAGAGAGAGAGGAGAATGAAAGAGGAGAGAGAGGGAGAGAGAGAGGAGGAGAGAAAGAGGGAGAGAGAGAGGAGAGAGAGAGAGGGAGAGAGAGGGGAAGAGAGATGGAGAGAGAAGAGAGAGAGCGAGAGAGAAGGAGATAGAGGCGAGAAGAGAGAGAGGAGAAGAGAGAGATGAGAGGAGAATGAGAGAGAGAGAGAAGAGAGAGAGAACAGAGAGAGAGAGAGAGAGAGAGAGATGAGAGAGAGAGAGAGAGAGGAGAGAAGAGAGAGGAGAGAGAGAGATAAAGTAGAGAGAGAGAGAGAGGAGCGAGAGGAGAGAGGAGAGAAGTGAGAGGAGAGTAGAGAGATGAAGAGAGAGAGAGAGAGACGAGAGAGAGAAGAGAAGAGAGCGAGAGCAGAGAGAGAGAGAGAGAGGGAGAGAGAGAGGAGAGAAGAGAGATGAGAGAGAAAGATGAGGCAGCGGAGACGAGAGAGAGAGAGAGGAGAGAGCGAGAGAGAAGAAGGGAAGAGAGAGAGAGAGGAGAGAGAGAGAGGAGCGAGAGAGATTGAAGAGAGAGAGGTGAGAGAGGAGGAGATAGGAGGAGGAGAGATATAGATGAAGAGATGTAGGAACGAGAGAGACAGAGAGAAGAGGAGAGAGAGAGAGATAGAGAGAGACAGAGAGAGAGAGAGAGAGTAGAAGAGAGAGAGAGGTAGAGAGGAGAGAGAGAGAGAGAGAGACGAGAGAGATAGAGGAGAGATAGAGAGAGATGAGAGAGATAGAACAGAGAGAGAGAGAGAGCGACGAGCGGGCCAGGAAGGTCAGTACAGGCGGGCGGGCAGCAGGGAGGGAGAGTAGAGAGAGAGAGAGAGAGAGGAGAGAGAGACAGAGAGTAAGAGATAGAGAGAGAGAGAGAGAGAGAGCTCGGCGAGAGCCAGACCAGAGAGAGGACAGCCAGAGAGATACAAACATAGATGGAGTGAGACAGAGAGGGAGAGAGAGAAGAGAGCACACGCAGGAGACAGAAAAAGAGAGACAGAGAGAGACAGACAGACTGAAAAAGAGAGAGAGGAGAGAGTAGAGGAGAGATGAGAGAGAGAGAGAGGAGAGGGAGAGAGATAGAGTAGCAGAGACACATAGACAGAGAGAGACACAAGCAGAGAGAGGGAGAGGGAAACACACCACAAACCACACACCACACAACACACACACACACACACACACCACAAACACACACACCACACACACGGGGAGGGGGGGAGATGGAGATGGAAGGGAGAGTATGAGAGAGAGGGAGGGAGAAGAGAGAGAGCGAGAGAGATAGATAGAGAAGAGAGAGAGAGAGAGAAGAGAAGAGAGAGAGAGAGAGATTAGAGACACACGGGGGTGGGGGGGGGGGAGAGAGAGGAGAGAGAGAGGAGAAGAGATGTAGAGAGGAAGAGAGAGGAGAGAGAGAGTATATAGGATAGAGAGAGAGAGAGGAGAGAGAGAGAAGAGAGAGAGAGAGAGAGAGCAGAGAGAGGAGAGTAGAGAGAGAGAGGGGAGAGTAGAGAGAGAGAGAGAAGAGAGAGAGAGGAGAGAGAGATAGAGGAGAGAGAGAGACAGAGAGAAGAGAGAGAGAGAGAAGAAGAGAGAGAGAAGATAGATTAGAGCGAGAGAGAGAGAGAGCGAGAGAGAAGAGAGAGAAGAAGAGAGGAGAGAGATAGAGAGAGATAGAGAGAGAGAGAGAGAGTGAGAGAGTGAGAGAGAGAGATAGAGAGAGAGAGAGAGAGAGAGAGAGATAGAGGAGAGAGGAGAGAGAGAGAGAGAGTAGAGAGAGAGAGAGTGAGAGAGCAGAAAAAGGAAGAGAGAAGTAGAGAGAGGAGAGAGAGAAGAGGAGAGAGATAGAGAGAGAGAGAGAGAGCGAGAGAGAGAGATAGAGAGAGGAGAGAGAGATGAGAAGATGGAAGAGAGATAGTAGAGGAGAGAGAGAGAGAGAGAGGATGAGAGACCGGAGAGAGAGAGAGAGGGAGAGAGAGGAGAGGAGAGAGGAGAGAGAGAGGCGAGAGAGAGAGAGGAGATTAGAGAGGAGAGAGAGAGGAGGATGAGAGAGATGAGGAGGAGAGAGAGAGAAGAGAGAGAGATAGATGAGAGAGAAAGAGATGGAGAGAGAGAGAAGAGAGAGAGCAGGAGAGAGAGAGATAGACGAGAGAGAGAGAGAGAGAGAGAGAGGAATGAGAGAGTGAGAGGAGAGAGAAGGAAGAGCGAGAGAGAGTGAGACGAGCAGAGAGAGAGAAGAGAGAGAGAGCAGAGAGAGAGAGAGAGGAGAGGAGAGAGAGAGAGAGGAGAGAGAGAGGAGAGAGGCGAGAGTAGAGGACAGATAGGAGAGAGAGAGAAGAGAGAATGAGAGAGAGAGTGAGAAGAGAGAGAGAGAGCGAGAGAGAGAGAGAGCGAGGAGAGATAGAGAGCGGAGGGAGGGAGAAGAGTAGAGAGAGAATGAGAGTAGAGAGAGTAGAGAGAAATAGATGAGAGAGAGAGAGAAGAGAGAGAGGCGGGAGAGAGGATAGGAGAGAGAGGAGAGGGGAGAGAGAGGAAGAGAGAGAGGAGGAGAGAGAAGAGAGGAGAGAGAAGAAGAGGGAGGAGAGAGGGGAGAAAGGGAGAGGGAGGAGAGAGAAAGGGAGGGGGGGGGAGGGGGGGGGGGGGGGGAGGGGGGGGGGGGGGGGGGGGGGGGAGGGGGGGGGGGGGGGGAAAAAGAAGGAAGAGGAGAGGAGGGAAGAGAGAGGAGGGAGAGGAGGAGGGAAGAGGAGAGAGAGAGAGAGAGAGAGGAGAGAGAGAGAAGGGAGGAGGAAAGAAGAGGAAGGAGAGAGAGAGGAAGAGAGAAGAGAGAGAGAGAGAGGGAGAGGAGAGAGGGAAAGGAGAGAGGTGAGGAAAGAGGGAGAGAAGAAAGAGAGAAGAGAGAGAGAGGAGAGAGAGAGAAGAGAGAGAAGAGAAAGAGAGAGGAGAGAGAGAGAAGAGAGAGAGAGAGAGGAGAGAGAGGAGAGAGAGAGAGAG
>NW_023656508.1:0-3454 GCF_015228065.2 Penaeus monodon | reverse complement strand
ATTATTAATTATTTTATCATTTTTATTATTTATATTATTATTTTTTATTATTTATTATATTATATTATTTAATTATAATTTAAATAATAAAAAATTTTTAAAAATTTTTTTTTTTATTTTTTTTTGTTATTATTATTATCTTATTATTATTATTTTTATTGTATTATTTTTATTTATTTTATTATATTATTATTATTGTTTATTATTATTATTTTCATTATTTTATTATTTTATTATTATTATTATTATTTTTATTATATTATTTTTTTATTATTTTTTATTTCTTATTATTTTTATTTTTATTTTATTATATTTATTATATTATCATTATTATTTTTTTATTTTTTATTATTTAATAATTATATTTTTTAATATTATTAATCATTTCATTATTATTATTATTGTTATTGTTATTATTAAATTGATATTATTTTATTTATTATTTATTTATTATTATTATTATTATTATTTTTATTATTATTTATTTATTTTTCTTTATTGATATAATAATAATGATAAAAATAGTAATAATTAATAATAATAATAATAATATAAAAAATAATAAATAATATTAATTACTATCATTATTATTATTATTGATTTCATTATTATTATTTATTATTATTTTATTATTATTATTATTATTATTATTATTATTATTATTATTATTATTATTATTATTATTTTATTATTATTATTATTATTATTATTATTATTGCTATTATTATCATCCGTTATCATTATTATTATTTTATTATTATTATTATTATTATTATTATTATTTTATTATCATTTTATATCAATGAATATTATTATCATTATTTTTATTATTATTATTATTATTATTATTTTTTTGTTATTGTTTTATCATCATTTTTATTGTTATCATTTTTTTCTTTATTTCATTATTATCATTCTCTTTTATTATCATCATCTTCATTATAACAATTATTATTATTACTATCGTTACCACTGTTATCACAATTTTTTTAGTATTATATTATCATCCTTCTTATATTATAATTATTACTTTTTTTTTATCATGATCCTTATTATCATGGTTTTTCATTCATTGTTTTTATTACTATCACTATTATTTCTATCATTATTATTACCATCATTTCATTATTAGTAATATCATTATTACTATTAATATTACTGCCTCATTATCATCATTATTATTATCATTATCATCATTTTTAATATTTTCATTATTATTATTACTGTTATTATCTTATTGTTATTATTTTTGTATTATTCTTATTGTTATTATTATCATTGTCATTATTATTATCATTATTATTATTATTTTTTTTTTATTATTATTATTATTATTTTTATTTATAAACTATCAACATTATTATTATTACTCTTTTTATTATCACTATTAATGCTATTATTTTTTTAATTATTATTACTATTAATATTATTATCATTATTATTGTTGGCCTTATTATTACTACTATTAGTAGCAATATATTATCATATCATTTTTATCATCATGATTATAATTGTTATCATTATCTTTAGTATTACTATTATTGTCCCTCATCTTTAATGTTATTATCATTGTTATTATCATTTCTTATCATCATTGTTAAACAATCAGTGATAATGATATCATTATATGTCATACCACTGATAATAATAATTTGTATTATTGTTATTATATTACTATCATTATAATTATTATTATCATTATCCTCATTAGTATCATCATTAATTTTTTACTATTATTGTCATTTTTTACAATGATCATAAGGATTATTATTTGTATTTTTATCATTATATTATTATTATATATTTTTATTATTATATTATTTTTATTATTTCCCCATCATCATCATCATTATTTTTTAATTATCATTTTTATTATTGTTGCAATTATTATTTTTGTTGTCGTTGTTTATTATGTTTTTCATCTTATTGTCATTATCATCCCTTTTTATTATTATCGTATCATCAGTAGTAGTAGTAGTAGTTGCGTAGTAGCAATAGCATTATTATTATCGCCATTATCATTATCACCGTAGTTATTCATATCATCAACATTACATTTCTATTACCATTATTTTGAATGGTACACGAGAACGTGTGCGAAATGAACACCTTGGAGGGGTCTACTTTCCAGGTTAAATGCTTTACCAGCCATACTTTTAGTTCATTTTTTTAGATTCGTTTTCTTGCAAGTTACTGAGGATCTTGCAGAAAGCTTTGGTAAATTTGCTTCCTAAGGCATAGTTTCAGCTCATTGTGTTATTTTGTCAAATGTTTAGAAGATATCGCTCAGTTTTTTTTTTTTTTTATTCTTTTTTCTTTCTTTCTTTTTATCAGCCGAATAGGAGCCTGGCTGTTCATCAACAAGATGAGCTTCCAGCAAGGTAACCATCACCTAGAAGGAGTATTATATGGAAATTGTAGTAGTTGTTGTTTTATTCGAGTCCTTAATTGCATCATTTCTGTTGTTTTGCAAACCCCCCGCATGGTTTTTTTTTGGGGGGGGGGTTTTCCGTTTTTTTTTATGCTTGCGCTACTTTTTTTTTTGATTTTTTTATCGTCAAACGTCCCATGACTTTAGCCTCAGTTATACACTTGGGCACTTTTTTAGGGGATTCTCTGTATTTATGGCCAGGCTTTAAAAAACTCACTAATTCCTGGTGTTTTGGGCGCCTTTTTTCATGGCTATACGAGTAACATGCATAGAGGGGGTTTTTGGTGAGCCTTTTTGTCTTTGTTTGAGGGTATTTAGAGACAGAAGAGTAAGCCCTTTTTCTTCGATTATTGTCATTTTCCACAGTCTGGTGGCGTCCTTTCTGATGCTGTCCTGTTTTTATATCATACACCTGACAATGACAGGCTGTCATATTATGACACTTTTTTAGGGGAGAGCGGGCCCGGGGGGATTTTTAATGCAATTTTTTCCTTTCTGCAATTTTTTTTTTTTTTAGCACTTTTCAGTTTTTGTAACAACAGTGTACCGCCGCATGATAAGTCTTACAATTTTACAGTTGTAGCCCCCGCCCCCCCGCTCTGGGTAGAGCCCCAGCGTCATTTCATTGCAAAACCCTTACGAAAAACGTGAAATGCCCGATTAAATGGATTACTATGTACGGAGTGTTATGCCTAGCAAATGCAACTCCCCGTGTGGGTCCTTTTAGCAGACAGTGGTCAGGGGAGAAGTTTATTTATCCATTTATATATATATATATATATATTATATAATAATAAATAAATATATAATATATATATTAATAATATATATATATATATATTATAATATAAGTAAAGGGGATGTATGAAAGTATGCACACACACACATAAAAAATAAAAAAAAAAGTATATATATATATTTATATATAATATATTTAAAAATATTATATATAATAAAAATAATTTTATATATTATATATATATTTTAATAAACACACACACACACCCCACACCACACAACACA
>NW_023656507.1:12500-28767 GCF_015228065.2 Penaeus monodon | reverse complement strand
ACGGCACAATGGAGGGGGTGTTTTAAATTCTATCTTAAAATTTTGGAGATAGTGAATGTAATGAAAAGGGCGAAGAGTTCCACTGACGTATATGGTACAGACGGGGAAACTCCGTGCGGGGCAGGCTGAATTATGTAATAGGAAGGGATTTTGGCAGGGAAAGTCAGAAGTATGCCAAGGGGGAGAGAGTACTGCAGAGGCACCAGTCTTTGCCCTCATGCTTCAAGGGGATGTAGGTGTGATACCTGGCAGGGGGTTACGGCCCCCTCTACCCGTCCCCTCCCCTCATCCCTGTGTATCAGCACCGACCGCGATGCCCAGGCGGCCTCCCAAACCCCAATCCGCTAGGTGCTGGGGAAGCGCCCGCCCCGTCCCTGTGTGACGTCACCAGCCGCAGAGTTTTCCCGCGGCTACCGGGGGGGGGTGCAGAGGCCACGAACAACGACAAGGTTGCGAAGGAGGAGAGAAAAAGATGTACTGATTTTCACAGAGGGTATCTGGGCCCCCAAAGCTGCCATACTTTTGGGAATTTAAAGCCCACGCCTCCCCCCTTCCTCAGGCGACAGCCGAGGAAAACGCCCCTCCCCTCAGGCAGGGTTGTCCGCAGGTCGGGTGGGGGTTTCCCCACAACCAGTGGCGGAAGGAGTCACCCCAAATGATCAAGGGACGAAAAATTGCTTGAATTTCTAAAGGAAATGAAAGGTCTGAAGCTCAAACAATAATTAATGAAATAACGACGCTGAGGCAGGACATGGAAAAAATTAAAGTGACTGTCTTTGTCGTATACTAGTTTTACCTTTAGTAAAAAAAGAACGAATGAAGGGAATCGTGTCAGACCGCCAGGTGAAAACCCAGAGTGTTGTGTCAGCGCTGAAAGCACCCCACAAACAAAATCGGACCCCCTGGCTCGAGTTAGTGACGCAACCACCCCCCTCACGTGCATCTGAACATCAGCGGAAGGGACTGTGCGGGTAGTGGAACAAAGCTAAGACCAAATTTTTGAAATGGTTAAAAGTATTTTTTAATTTTAAGCTACCATCTGTATTGAAATCCATAATCATAAATTTATATGTTTTAGTGAATCTAAATTTGTAATATTAGAGGATATAACAGCATGAAGTACAGGCTCCCTACAAAAACCCCTTTTCACATAGGGATAAACGCACAAAAAAATTCATATCTAAAATTGGTGCAGAAAGCCTAGGCTGAAAATTTCTAGAATTTTATCCATAAAATAATTTGATTTTATATGCGTAAGAACAGTTGCGCCGCTGCTGGGATGAAAATAGCCCCTGCATTAAGGGGAATTTTTCATATTGAATACAGCCATGACGGGATTTTTGACAATTAAAGATAAACTGCCACAAAAAATTAGTAAAAAAACCCAAGAACATCATTTAAATATCCAGACCCCTTGGGGTATTTTTCACTGTATAATTTATATGCCAGATATTTAAATTTCGGGTATTTCTCCCCCCAATTTTTCACAACAAGCATTTAGAGGGGAGACTTCAATGCTAGGCACCCACATTTTGGAGAAAACCCAAGTAATGTAATGGAAAATAATTTTTTTAAAATAGTAGATTGCTGACAGAAGACACAGAAGCAGAGATTTTTGGGAGGTGGGGGTTTAGTTTAATATTGGAAAAAATTTAGTTCTGGAATGTCTGTACTTCATGGTACGAGATTAGTGACCACTTTGCCATCCAAACAGATAACGCAGACGGACTCAGTCCCTAAATCACCTAGGCTCAGAATAATTATTCCCCCGGGGGCTGGAGCATCATCACGGTCCATGACTGGTAAAACCTTGAAAAAAAAAAACGTTGCAAAATTCCTCAGGACTTAACAAAGTTGTCATGACTGCTATAAGCAGGGTTGTTCACGGAAACTCCGAAGAAAGAGGCCCCAGGCCCCCCATGCCCGAGGTGGACGAGCCCTATTCGGCCACAGAATATAAGGGGGCCCAGGACTTGCTAATTTTTATACAGATAGTAAGACGAAATAATCTTGCATTTTCTTAAAGCCAAAAAAGGGAAATTCAGAAAATTTAAAAAAAAATCAGTTTGGGATAAATTCCCTGCAAGGTACAATAGCAAACTTTGTGGCTGATATGTGGAAAAAAAATTAATAAGCGAAGGTAAAGCTCTCACAACACGCAGTTCCACAGTCCACAAGAACAGGCTAAATGCGCTAGAGCGGGGCGGGAATTCCAGCTAAATCACTTCCACAAGGAATAAAAGACAACTCGACAAGTGAGTTGAAAGGAAAGGGGCAACCCCCCGGGCGAAAATGGCACTACTTCACCCTCCTTCCCAGTTGCCCGGGTACAAAGCAACCCCACTTTTGCAACTGTATAAACCAGCCTACACAAGGAATCACCAAGCCCTGGGACAAAAGCTAACCATTCCCTCCCTAAACCAATACTGAAAAAAAGGCCCCTTCCCTTTCCTCCCGTCCCGGCAAAGTATTGAGAGGAAAAGAACAGGCTTTTTAGATAAATGCAAAGTTATCCCCCCGACGTATGGATTTTCCCAGGGTGTAGCAGTCAGCACTGTTTTGCAGAATATTAACAAACACAAACCAGGCATCAAACGTAGTCTTGATCTTAAATCTACCTTTGATATTGCAAACAGGAAATCATTTTGAGCAACTAGTAGTTTGGATTAGGGAAAATGTTAACATGGATTCAAATGATTTTTTGAATCGTCAGCTCAGGTTCTCTTCGGGGGTTTGGGGTACTCATACGAAGTATTTGAACTCGGCACACCTTAGGGAGGTTACTTTGCCCATGCTATTTAATATCCTAATGCATAGTTTTTCTAGGCGATAAACCTTGAGGGCAATGATCCATATTTTCTATGCGGGTGTATTGCATAAATTCCCCATCCGAGGAAAGAAGCAAGGGATCTAGACTACTTTAGAAAGGTTTTGGTGGGCTTTATAATCTCGACTGAAAAAAAAAAAAAAAAAAAAAGTCTAACCCAAAGAAATCCTCTGCCCCAAAGGCATATAAAAGACATTGAGAGATATATCCACAATAAATAAATCGGGGATTTCAATGAGCAGAGTTCATCACAAACCTGAAAAAAGGGCTGTGGGGGCGGCTGAAGCCATTAGGACATTTTGGGAAAGACCATGGTTCAATTCAATATTTCTCTTTTTCTTTTTTACATACGGCAGTATTGATTTTCATACATCACACCTAGGTTGTTCAAGGAATCAGAACAACCCAAAGGGTTTTGGGAAAATGAGAATGAACTTAATTTCCTTTTGTTTTCGAAAGAAAATCATAATAAATACCCTTTTGGGGTCCAATCAATTAGAGACCCCTCCTTTTACAGGTTTCCCGTGACAACTAAAACACAGAATAGAGGAGTTTAAATTTGAATGACAACACTGATTCATACCAAAACCATGGATACAAATAAAAATGTAAACACTTTGCTCAGCTGAAAAACCCATAAAAAAGACCCTAATGGGGTTCTGTACCACCTTGGAAAATTCGGACCCCCGTGTATAATATACGACGCCCAAAAAAAAAAGTGTTCCCCCCGCTATACTTAAGCAGTTGCACTTGCAAAATAAAGAACATCTTTAAAGTCCAAGAATGAACTACACTAACGGTCCTTGCAGTCGGGTGTTTTTGTTGTATTAAAAAAAATATTTTTTCAGCCCCGGATTGTAGGAGGTTCTGCTGGGGTGACTAGGTAAACTGAGTGGAGGAATATATGGCCATCGAATTTTTATTTAATTTAGAAAGGGGAATATTCTGTGATTTACAAGTGCTCTCCAGGGGTCGAACACTGTAGACAAAGGTGATATCGCAAATGAAAATCCAAAGACATCAGGATAAACGTGTATCGTGCAAAAAAAACAAGGCCATGAATACATTTTGTGGGATTCCTCACATGTTGGAATCCCAGGTATGATCATGGATGCCCAGCAAAGCAGCGTGTAAAATAGCAAAGTTGGATATAGTCTTTGGGGGACCTATTTTTTGGATTTTTTACAGCATTAAAGCTTCCTTCAAAGGGACTTTATGAGTTGATTAATTCTCAATGCCCGAAAGCTGTAGCTAAAGCACTATACCGATTAGGGAAGATTCATTACCCATGGGTTTATTAAAACAAGAACAAAACAAGAATAAGGTTTTGGGTATAAATGTATTGGCAGGTCGTACAGTTTGTAATGTTTAAAAAATAATTGTAAACTGTTAATGAAGAAATAAAACAAACACTTGAAAAATACCCCCAGAGTGCCATGTGTTTCAGCCTTTCAGACCAAATAAAATGAAGTATGGAGAAATAGTAACTATTTCTATCCTTTTATGTCTTTTGAAGGTATACTTATTTTGTATCCTAAATTGGAAAATAGTATCACATGACCGCAGATCAAATATAGCAATGCCTTTCGACGCCCCCAAACTGTACGCCATCGTGGCAGACTGTGTAATTGCCCCTTTCCTTTAACTGAATAGTACTAATCATAAAAATGTTGTAGTAAAATTGAAAGTAAAAAAATTAAAAAGTTTCGACCATGCATCAAAGTACCAAAACTTTCCCCCGCCCGTGTAGTTAGCCAGGTGATAAATAAAGGACTAAACAAAAAAATAAAAACTTTGGACAGTTTCCCACAAAGCATTTAAAAAAACCCCAATGTTGAGGCGGAAGAAAAAAAAATCGACTCCAAACCAATTAACACCCCGCATTTTGAGTCCTCTTACACAAACATATATGCTCCTTAGTCAATGGGTTGGAGCGTCCAAAATGAGCTCACTTCCCACAGATTTTCAGAATAACCTTAGTCAGTCTAAATTTGCACGTAAATTGCCAAGAAATTGGATGTTCTGATACGCCCCATAAAGGTTTTGGGAATTGGAACTGAAAAATGCAATAATCAAAGGAAAGGCGTCTGTCCCAGGTGAGGATGGAATTACCTATAGTGCTCAGGTACTAGTAATTTTCTTTTGCAATATTCTAGAAAGAAAAATTTTGGAATATACTCAGGTACAGGTTACAAGGTAAAATTATCTCAACAAAACTGTAGGGTGTCTATCGGGACGTAGTACACACATTGCTTTGCCCGAGTACTTTTTAAGCTTCAAACCAGGGAAGCACACTATTTTTTTCTTGACCTTAAGTCAACTTTTGACATGTAAACAGAGAAGTTATCCTAAAACAATTAGTAAGTTTTTGGGATCGGGGTAAACATTTGCTGGATTAGAATGTATCTTTCGAACAGATCTGTAGTGTCTTGTTCAGGTTAGTGAGAAAGCTCCACTTCATTGAACATAGGACGCAAACATGCCGTTCAATGTCCTCAGCAGATATTCCACCTGGGTATGGTTAGTCCATTATATGTTATGCTGATGATTATGTGTCAGAGCATCATCACAAGAGAAGATGCAAAAAATTCTCGACAAACTCACAACAAGGACTCATGAGTGTGGATTAGTCATTTTCCGCTGAGAAAACGATGGCTCTCAACCCAGGGATCTACCCCACCCATTTTTCCATAGGTGACCAGAAGCTTGACACGTGTATAACATAGATATTCGGTGTGAACGTAAATGATGCAGTTCTGCCCTTTCTCTATAGAAGAGAAAAGAGACTTTACAAACACACACACCCCCGCCCTTGATACACAATATCTCCATGAATATTCAAAGTCGGGCCCCCAATTTAGTAAAATACAAAGGGTCGATCCATTCTCCCAGGGGAAAAAAATTACCTTTGATCGTGCACCTTATTTGTCTCCCACAAAAAAAGTGACAAAAAGGGCGTGTTAAAGAAAATTTGTGTTAGCAAGGTAAGGAAATACCAAAATTTGTGCGATGATATATACGAGTTTTATGCCGACGGATCTGTATAGCGGATACAAAAGCGGTTGTGTTTTCTTGTAACATAAGTGTCTAACTACAACATCAACAAAATGAGAGGCAAAAAATTGGGCCCCGCACACACAAACAGAGTTGAGGTAACTCCTTGCAAAGGAATTCTTTAAAGTCTCGGGGCTATGGGTAGTTTCTGTGACTCTCAAAATACTCTTCGGACACTAAACTCTTTCAAAGCAGGGTGGCTATAAGGAAATTATGAGTTGCATTAAGCGTAACGCAATATGCCATAGAGCGCAATTTCAACACCCAAAATTTGTATGGATACCATCTTTTTGGCATACGTAAGCACGACCACGTAGACAAATTGGCGAAGGAAGCTTGCAGCAAAGATACTGGAACATAGATCATGGGATGCCTTTTGCTAGGGTTGCCATATTTGAAAAGTTCTCATAAGGAAGAACTAGTAGATGTGACAAACACGCAAAGGCCTGAAAGCTGTACCATAAGGCACACGATCAGTATAGAGATAACAAGCCTCCTATGGGTGGCACCAAAAAGTCGAACCAAGCAATGTGCCGTGGTTATACTGGCACCTACATGGTGCAAAAAGTGCAGATGAATCTAGATGTAGACTTTGAAACGAAGAAAACAGACGAACGCTGGCCACCTAACTGAGGTATAAAGAAATATGTGAATATTTCATTTTATTGATACACTGATAGATATACACGTACTATATCCTAAATTTACTATGTAAAACTGCTGTAAATAAAAAAACAGTCTGATGGGAAACACAGTGGCAAAAGCATATCAACGTAATATATATATATATATATATATATAATATATATAATTTTATATATATATATTTTATATTATATATTATATATAAAATTTTTTATATATATAAATATATATATATATATATATATATATATATATATATGTGGTTTTGTGTGTGTGTGTGTTGTGTGTGTGTGTGTGGTGTGTAAAATATATATATATATATATAAAATATATATATATATATATATAATATTTTATATATATATATATATTGTATATTTTCATCATTTTATATTTATTTTACCATTACAGTAGCCCCAGAAATACTGTATTATGTCAAATATATGGAAAACTTAATCACGACTGCCCACGCTGAACAGATAGCCAGGTGGCATATATACTTACTTTAAATTTAGCTTTGTTTACATGGTTAGCTTTTATACCGTTGGACAAGCTTTTAATTCGCCAGTGAATTCGCTGTGAAAAACATTTTAAAGCCTTTTATTCGCGGCGACTAAATCATGAATTTGTTTGATGCTGCAATTTAAAATTTAACTGTTAACTTTACGCTCACGATAGTGTTTCAGTAAACGAATAGATGACTGGTCAGACGACGACGGCAATGTGTGAAGGCGCATGTGTTTTGCTGCTGGATGTTTTGTTATTTTATTTATATTATTATTTTTTTTATTTATGCCACCAAAACAAACCGACGGAAGGAAATGAATATTCCCTCCTTGAGATACTGGAAATTATCCCATCATATGGAAATTAAATGAAGACTATTCAAATAAGCCAATGCGTTATTGACAAACAGCGCAAATACATTAAGCACTTTCGTTCCCATACACTTCTTTTTAAGGATAAGGATAATTTGGATGTGCGAAGGTGTTTGTCATAACAGAATCACGCAATCTAGCTTGGAGCCCCCTTTGACAAAAGACAACAGCGGCCCGCAGCACGTCCCCCTGCAACCCCTTTGACGCCTGGGACTGCTCGAAACGCTAGAGAATTTACCTTTTCTACCAGCATCGTGTTAACGGGTTACAGCCTGCGTTTTTTTCAGCTTGAATTCGATCTGGGAGAGTGATGGGTTTACGACAAAAGGAGCTAGTGTTTAGCGTCAAATGCAGTTTCGTGTAAACCGCCCTATAAGCATATTTCATTTTTTCTTTGAAACACCTCATATATAAATTCAGGAGATTTAATCTTATGATAGTCATTGAAAAAACAACTTTTTTTTATATAAAGAGATACGATTATGCATTAGTGAGCTTAATTTCTAACAGTTTGGTTTATAGAAACACATTATCCATCTATCGTTGACTATTCTGGAAAAACACGTCGGTTTCCCTCGGAGAAGCATTCAATAGAATAGTAGAAGATAGATAGATAGATAGAAGATAGATAGATAGAATAGATAGATAGAAGATAGATAGATAGAAGATAGATAGATAGATAGAAGATAGATAGATAGAGATAGATATAAGATAGATAGATAGATAGATAGATAGATAGATAATGGATAGATAAATAGTTGTATGATAGATGATAGATAGATAGATAGATATAGATATAATAGAAAGCATTTAGGTTCTTTGATTAAACAAAAGAAAATATGCTTTGTACATTGTTTTCCCCATAACGTAAGTCACTGATTCCATTACGATACACCAATAAAATGTGTTCAGTGTGTAGTCTTCTCGTTCATGGGATGCCTTATTTACTTTTGTTTCCCTTAGAATTCTCGATCTCTGTGTAGTACTGCTGAATACAGAAAATGTCCCGTAATTTTGGGTCATGCTGCCCTGCTCCTCGGCCACACGACAACACACAGCAAGGAGGTAAAGCAAGCTTCTCGGGGTAAAAAAAAGAAAAGAGGCCAAGTATAGTGTGCATTCTCCTTTTAAAAGTAGAGGGCGCGCTCGCTCCTTACGAAAGAAATGCAGATATAACTTCTTCCTAGCATTTAATTTAAGACAATGAAAATAATCAGAAGATAAAAAGATAACCAAAAAAAGAGAATATAAAGAGATAAAAGACAAAAGCAGTAGTAAAAGAAAAGCTGTCGGAGACGGAAAACGGGAATAAGGGGGGAAACTTGAAAAATATGAAAAGAAAAATAAAAACACATGCACACACAGACACATAACAACAGAAAAATGAAAAAAAAAGCAAATTTAAATATAAAGAAAAATCAATACAGTAAAAATTCAAAAAATTTAAAATTTTATTGGTTTATAATGTTCTTTTAAAAAAATTCAGGTCCCAGAGAGGAGCCACAATAATGGTCATGATAAATCGGGAACTTTACGCCACCGAATGCTTATTATTAATATCTTATATATCGAAAAAACATACAATTTAAATCCATAATAATATATAATATTATATATATATAAATATATATATATATATTATATAAAAATTTTAATATATATTATATATGCGTAATATAAACACACACAATATATAAAATTATATAAGGTATTAATATTATTAATATATATATATATTTAAAAAAAATGTACATATCATTCCCAAAAAACCTTTCGGATTTATTCAAAATCCACCAAATATTTTTTTTTCTTTTTTTATTAAATGTTTTTCATCAATATGTGTGTGTGTGTGTGTGTGGGGTGTGGTGTGCGCCGCTTTTGAGCGTGCTTGCGAGTGTGTATGTTTTATGTGTGGGGTTTACGTTGTGTGTGGTGTGGGTGTGTGTGGTGTGTGTTGTGTGTGTGTGTGTGTGTGTGTGTGTGTGTGTGTGTCTGTGTGTGTGTGTGCGTGCGTGCGTGCATGCTTGGTCTGCAGTGTGTGAATGTGTTCGCAAGAGTTACTGTGCATCTATCATAAGATGATGGTGAAATTTATCAAAGTACGGGAATTTCCGCAGGGATCAGGAAGGGGGTGTTTTTTTTGTGTGCATATATGTTATATAATATAATAATATATATATATATATAATAATATATATATATATATATATATATATATACATTATATATTTTTTTATATTATATATATATATATATATATATTTTTTTATATATACACACACACACACACACACACACACACACACACACAACACCACATATATAATATATAAAAATTTTATATATATATATATAATATATATAATATCATCATCAAGGGGCTAACCCCGACGGGGTTGCATGGCCGCATCCACCTTCGTTTCCAGCCACGGGGATCCCCGAGGCGATCTCCAGGGGGTACACGGCCATCCAAATTCCTCGCGAAGGTCTCGCGAGCTGCCCAAGCCGACCCCCTAGGTTGTCCCAAGGCCCCTCCACCGGGTTTTGTCCGCAGAGAGACAACCTGAGGGGAGGGTGTCCACAGGGAAGCGGTGGGTGCCCATATAACCTGAGTTGGCGACCCCGGATTTGCAAGTAACGGGTCCCAGCCATCTCATGGTGAAACCCGCCGGTGGAACGGGGCCCTCCCAACTGCCCCCCAGATCCGATGAAGGGACTTGTTAAAAAGGCATTAAGGCAGACTCCAAGACACGGGATAAGTCCAGGTTTCGCTTCCTAGAGCAAAACGGCATTTAAAGGGCCTTTGAAGAAAAGCAGTTTGGCCCTTTCTCCCTAGGTCCCGGGGACATCTCCAAATGCTTTTGTTGATCGAGTTCAGGCCCCTTTTCCCAAACTAACCATCTACTGATTTCCTGGTCTGATTCCCCAGAGATATGGACAGCTACCAAGGTAGTAAAAACTTGGTTAACTTAACGTCCTCGCCGAAGCAGGATGACTGAAGGGGTTTCCCCCTAACGGGCCCCCCAAAGTCCTGAATTTTGGTTTTGGGTCCAGGAGACCTAGGCCGGGGGCTTCGCCTCTTTGCTAAATGCATCAAGGCCCCCCACAAGTGACCCCAAGGACTCAGATAGGATGGCAACATCGTCGGCAAAGTTAAGGTCTGAGACCTTGATTTTCCCTAGTGTTACTCCACGACTTTAGCTAGTAGTTTGCCCTTATTCATCCATACAAGTGTTGAAAATGTTGGTGAAAAGGACACAGCCTTGCCTCACTCCGAATAACAGGAAAAAAGTTGACATACCCCACCACATTTTTACAGACTTTAGTCCCAGTATAGAGGCTTGCTATCAGGCCAATAACTGTGTGGGAAATTTCCCCCTGACCTTTGGATCCCAATAGCGTTTCCCGATGCACCGAGTAAAAACGCCTTTTGAGGTCGAGTGGGCTGCAAGCACCCCAGGCCAAACTCACGACGGTTTTCCAAAATTACTCGAAGCGCTAGATAGGGTCTATCGGGCTTGCCAGGAGTAAATCCAGACTGCCCCAGTCTTGATCCCTTAGGGGGTTGCAGACCGTTCAGAAGAATGTGGGCGAGAACCTTGCCTGGTATGCTGAGTAGTGTAATGCCACGGTAGTTGTACAATCCATGACCCCTTTTTCCCCCTTCCAGAGGGGGTGACCACGCCCCTCGCGGGTAGGGGAATGGACCGACTGCCAAAGGGCAGTCAGGGCTGTATGCAGGCCCCGACCCAAAGGGTTTCACCCCCCTTTAGCATTTAGCGGGGATTCACATATGCCGAGCTTTCCCATCTTCAGTTTGGAAACGCCATTCAACCTTTGTTAGGGTGGGGGGTTCCTGCTGATGGGGGGGTCCGGCACGGGCACTGAGCACATTTGATCCAAGCAACTTTTGGAGGGTCACGGGAAACTGTTAGAATACTCAGCCCAGCGTTCACAAACCCCAAATGATCTGAGTGATCCGTCCATCTGTGATGGGATGCAGTATCTGGAGGAGGGGTTATAGTTCAGTTTTTCGGGCTTGGTGGCAGGGCGAAAGGGCATTTACCAAAAAATGGCCTTTGATTCCTAAGCAAGTTTCCCGATGAATGTTCCTTGTCCCTTTCAGAGTGTACGGGACCAGGAAGACGAAAATGATTCCCCTTTAGCCCAGCCTGCGACACGCTAGGGCCCTAATGTCTCCAGGGGGATGGGCAAACTGCCTTGCCCCCCGGGCATATGCCAATGGACTCCTGAGCGCTTCGAGTGTTTGCACTTAAGAACTCCCCCAGACAAAGGGTCCTCACATTGTAGGGGTTTTGTGAATCGGGCAGAGACTGCCATGGTGAACCCAGGACACATCCTCCTCCCTTGCTGTCCAGGTGAAACACCTTAGTGTGGCCACGGAGAGTTTTGAAGTGGACCCGCGGGTAGCCACAAACAGTCTATGGTCGGTGCCACAGAACTGGGATCCCCGGAAACCTGCATTTGGAGGATCCTCCCTCGGTGTAAAAGAAAGTGGTCGATCTCCTTGGCCACGTACCGATCACTGTACCCCAAATCCCGCGATGTGGGTTGGGGCACTGGTACCCGGAGCCAGGATCCTCTTTTCTGGGGGCCTAGCACAGTCCCCGGGGAAGGAGGTATTCTCGCTGCTGGGATCAAACTCCCGAGCCATGGGGGCCCACAACACTCTAGCCCGCCCGTCACAGCCGGATACCGATTGAAATCACCAGAACAATGCGAATATCCGCCGGGGGAATCGTCTACCACAGATGTGAGTTGCGTAGAAACCTCTTACATCAATTTAATACACGGTAGAGATATAAAACAATAAGAGACATGAAGCCAAAAAACATGCTTCAGTCTCTATGCCCTAATACGCTGATCAACCGGTGTCACCTCAACTACCAAGGGATGAAGTGACTGGGATGGCACACAACCCCGGAGTGAGACCATCACTGCGGCCCCCCAGTAGTAGGTGTAACCACCCCCACTAATCGTGCCACTACCAACTCTTCTCACCTCTGAGAGAGCAGCCACCCAACTCCCAGTCGCTTCAATTCCCGCGATAGCAGAGGTAACCGCTCATCCCGCTGCAAGGACCCGGGGTTTTTAAGGCCCACCGGAAAGCACGCCGAGATTAAGCCTCGGGTGATCACTCCGGGTGCCGGGCCCCCTCTGCCGCCCCCCCTGACACAGCCACAAATTAAGGGGGGCGGCAAATGGGGACATCCAACTGTGGGTTCCGAGGGCTTTTCCCCCCCAAGCTTCATGGTGGGTGGACCCGCCAGGGCGCAGGTGGGGCAGTAACTCCCCTTTCCCAAACTTGCACGCCGACATTTTCCCTCCCAGCGGGACCCACGCCCGCCTTACTTGCTGGGTGGGAGGGACAACACCCTACCCCCAGCATTTCCATTTTTTGAGATGTTTCCAGGGGTCTTTCTGGGGGGGGGAGGGCGCAAGGGCCCCCTCCCCCCAGCTGCCCCATTTCCCCCGGGTGGCTAGGGTGCAGGAGTGGACGGAGCAGAGATGTCCACCCCGGGGGCCATGCTCCATACCCCTGCGGCCCTGCTGCTCCGAGATCCCCCACAGATTTAGCCGGGACCGGAAGGTGCCCAGTTTCCAGGGGGGGTCAGAGAGGAGGCACGCAGAAAACTTGTGATGGAGAGGCTGTGACCTGGCAGGGGAGACTTATGCAAAAGGCTCCCTTTTTTTGCACTGAGTACCCAGGGGGGGAAGGCAAGCGAGAAGGCATGCAAGCACTAACACTATTAGGCTACCACACCCTCGCTTCAATCACCATGCGCGTGAAGCACCCATATATTATATAATATAAAAAATTATAATATAATAATATATATATATAAATATATATGTGGTGTGGGGGTGTGTGTGTGTGTGTGTTGGGGTGCGTGTGGTGTGGGTTTTTTTGGTGACGCATGGTGCCAAACGGTTTTGTAGTTTGTATACATCACCCACGTGAGAGAGTGAGCTGCCAGGGCAACAGCTTACTCCTCACATTCTTTCGCCCAGGCATTGACAGGAGTGGGTAGACACAATAACGCCATAGCCGACACCGACTGATGGTGGCCAATATATATATATTCAAATATATCTATATATATAATTATATATAAATATATTGTATATAATTTAAAAAAGAAACGCACCCACACCACATTAATGCACAACATATGTGTAGTAAATAATATAAATTATAATAATATAATATATTATATATATATTACATATATATATATATATATTATAATATATTATATAATAGAGAGAGGAGAGAGGAGAGAGAGAAGAGAAGGGGGAAAGAGAGAGAGAGAGAGAGAGAAAAGAGAGAGACAGAAGCAGACAGACAGACGACAGCAGAGAGTGAAACAGAGAAAAATTTATGAAAAATTTATGTGTATACACACACATACATACATACACACACACACACACACACACACAACACACAACACACACACAAATATATTATATTTTTATATATATAATATTAATTAAATATATATAAAATATATATAAAAATAATATTATATATAGTGTGTGTGTGTGTTTTGGTTGTGTGTGTGTGGTGTGTGTGTGTATGTAGATGGGGTGTTACACATAAATTTACAAAATTTTCCTTTTTCCTCTCTGTCTGTCTGTCTGTCTGTCTGTCTGTCTGTCTTCTCTCTCTCTCTCTCTCTTTTTCCTTTCTCTCTCTTCTCTCTCTCTCTCTCTCTTCTCTCTATATATATAAATATACTATATATATATATATATATATATATGTATATATATATATATATATATATATATATATATATATATGTATATATATATATACGTACACATATGTATGTGCATATATATGTGTGTGTGTGCGTTTCTGTTTATAAATATATATACAAATATATTTATATATATAATTATATATATAGATATATTTGAATATATATATATTGGCCACCACTCGGGCGGCATGGCGTTTTTGTTTTACCCACTCCTGTCAATGCCTGGGCGAAAGAATGTGAGGAGTAAGCTGTTGCCCATGCAGCATGCTCACTCTCTCCACGTAGGTGATGTATACAAACTACATAGACCGTTTGGCACCAGTGGCGTCACCAAGAACACACACACACACGCACACACACACACACACACCACACACACACAACACACATATATATATAATATAATATATTATATATATATATTTATATATATATATATATAATATTAGGGGGGCTTCACGCGATGGTGATGTGAAGCGATGGGGTGGTAGCCTAGATATGTAAGGTTTGAGCTTCTCGCTTGAGTTTCCCACCCCTGGGTAGCTCAGTCCCAAAAAAGGGAGCAGTTTTGATAAGTCCCCCTCCCAGGTCACGATCCCATATAAAGACTTTTTGCGTGCCCCTCTCGACCCCCCGGGTAACTGGGCCCCTTCGGCCCGGCTAAATTTTGGGGGATCCGGAGCAGCAGGGGGCCGCAGAGGTATGGGCTATGGCCCACCGGCGTGGGACATGCTCTAGCTCGTACCATTTCCTGACCCTACCCCTGGGGTAAGGGGGCAGCTCGGGGGAGGTGAGCCTTGCCAGTCCTCCTCCCCCAGAAGACCTTGGCAAATCCAAATAAATGGAAATGCTGGGGTAGGGGTGTTGCCCCCACCCGAAGTAAGGCGGGCTGTGGGTCCCGCTGGGGGGGAAAAATGCGGGGCAGATTGGAAGGGGAGTTACTCGTCCCACCTCCCCCCTGGCAGGTCCAAAAACCCACCATGAAGTTTTGGGGCAAAGCCCTCGAGAACCCCAATTTGGATGTCCCACAGCTTGCGCCCCCCCTTAATTTGGGCTGTGTCAGCGGGGGCGGCAGAGGTGGCGTGCACCCGGAGTGATCCCCCGGGGCTTAACTCAGGGTGCTTTGGGTAGGCGTTTGGGAAACACCCGGTCCTTGCAGCGGATGAGCGGTTACCCCTGCTATCGGGGGGAATTGAAGCGAGGAGTTGAGGTGGTGCTCTCCAGAGGTGAGAAGAGTTGGTAGTGGCCGTTAGTGTGGGTGGTTACCCACTACTGGTGGGGCCGCATGATGGGTCATCCCCTCCGGGGTTGTAGTGATAGCCATCTCCAGTGATTTCATCCCTTGGTAGTTGAGGTGACACGGTTTGATCAGCGTATTATGGCATAGAGACGAAGCATTTTTTGGCTTCATGTCCTTATGCTTTATAGTCCTACGATGTATATAAAAATTGATGTGAGAGAGGTGTTCTACGCCAAATCACACGTGGTAGACGATTCCCCCCGGCGAGATATTGCATTTTTTGGGGTGATTCAAGCGGTATCCGGTTTGGGGACTGGGGGGCTACGAGATGTCTGGGGCCCCCATGGCTCGGGATTTGCCCCAGCAGCGAAAATACCCTCCTTCCCCGGGACTGTGCTAGGTCCCAGAAAATGAGGATTTTTGGCCCCCTGGTACCAGTGCTCCAACCCACATCGCTGGATTTGGGTACAGTGAAGGGTACAGGGGCCCAAGGGATCGACCAATTTGTTAGCACGCGATGGAGGACCCTCCAGAACGGGGTTTACGGGATGCGAGTTCTGGGCACCGACCATAGACTGGTTGTGGTACCCTGCGGGCCCACTTCAAAACCTCCATGGCCACACTAAGGTGTTTACCTGGGCAGATAAAAGGGGGGAGGAGTGTGTCCGTGGGTTCCATGGCGTCTTTACCCCATCACAGAAACCCCACAATGGAAGGACCCAGTTGCCTGTGGGAGTTCTTCAAATGATAAAACCCAAGCAGCTAGGAGCCATGGCATAGCCCCAGGGCAAGGAGATTGTCTCTCCGGAGACATTTGAGGCCACGAACTGTC
>NW_023656507.1:0-7500 GCF_015228065.2 Penaeus monodon | reverse complement strand
TTTGCCACGTGTTTACATAGACTGTTTTTTATTTAATTTTACTATAATATTAAAATATAAATTTAGGATATAGTAATGTATATCTATAGTTATCAGATAAAATAAAATTTTCAATATTTCTTTATACCTCATGTTAGGGGGGCCAAGCGTTCGTCTTTTTTCTTCGTTTCAAAGTCACATCTAGATTCATCTGCACTTTTTGACCATGAGGTCCCAGTAAAAAAACCACGGCACTTTGCGGGTTTCGATTTTGGGTGCCCCCCCATAGGAAAGGGCTTTTTATCTCTATACGACGTAGTGCCTTATGGGTAAGTTTCAGGCCTTTGCGGTTTGACATCTACTAGTTTTCCCTTTATGGAACTTTTCAATATATGTGAAACCCCTGCAAGGGGCATCCCATGATCTATGTTCCCCGTATTTTTGCGCAAGCTTCCTTCCCCAATTTGTTACGTGGTCGGCTTAGTATGAAAAAAAAGGGATGGATCCATAAAAATTGGGATGTTAAAATTGCGCTCTATGGATAATTTGGGTTTACGCTTAAGCAACTCAAAATTTTCCTTATAGCCCCCTGCTTTAAAAGAGTTTAGGCCGAAGGTATTGAGAGTCACAGAAAACTATCCATACCCCCGAACATTAAGAATTCCGTTGCAAAGGGGTTTCCTGCCAACTTGTTTGTTAGGCGGCCCAATTTTTCACTCTCAATTTAATTTTGTTGTGTTAGACACTTTTTATACAACGCAAAACAACCAGCTTTGTACCAGACTATACAGATCCTTTTGGCATAAAACTCGTTTTATCATCGCACATTTGATTTGGGGTATTCCTTTCCCTTGCTAAAACATTTTCTTTAAAACCCCATTTTTGTACACTTTTTTTGTGGAGAAAGTAAGGTGCACGATCAAGGTAATTTTTTTCCCTGGGAGAATGGGCGACCTTTTGTATTTTTTAATTGGGGACTGAGCTTTAATATTCATTTGGGTATTGTGTATCAGAGGGCGGGGTGTGTTGATTAGTAACTCTCTTTTTTCTTCTTAGAGAAAGGACCAGAAAAGAATCATTTTCGTTCACACCGAGATATCTATGATTATGGGGCACGTGTCAAGTTTTGGTACCCATGGAAAAAAAGGGTAGGGGTTTTTGAACATGGGTTTAGAGCCCTCGTTTTTTCAGCGGAGAGACTAATCCAACTAGAGTCCTTTTTGTGAGTTTTTCGAGAATTTTTTGCATTTTTCTTGTGATGATGCTCTGACACATACATCATCAGATAACATTAATGGACTAACCATACCAGGTGGAATATTGCTGAGGACTTTGAAGGGCATGTGCGTCCTATGTTCAATGAAGGGAGTTCTCACAAACCTGAACAAGACATAGAGATTGTTCGAAAGATACATTCTAACCCAGCAAAATGATTTCCCCAGATGCCAAAATTTACTAATTGTTTTAGGATAACTTCTCTGTTTACATGCAAAGTTGATTTAAGGTAAAAAAAAAAAATATGTGTTCCCGGTTTGAAGCTTAAAAAGTCTTGCAAAGAAATTTTGTTGTATACGTCCCGATAAATCCCTACAGTTGTGAGAAATTTACCTTGAACCTGTACCTGGTATTTTTTAAAAATTTTTCTTTCTAGAATTTTGAAAAAGGAATTTCAGGTACTGAGCACTATAGGTAATTCATCCCCACCGGGGCAGACGCCTTTCCTTTGATATTGCATTGTTCAGTTTCCCCAAATTCCCCAAACCCTTTTTGGGTCGATATCAGAACATCCAATTTTATTGCAAATTTACGTGCAAATTTAACTGACTAAGGGTTTTTCTGAATATCGTGGGAAGTGAGCCCTTTTTGGGCGCTCCAACCCATTGATAAGGGGATAATGTTTTTTAAGAGGACTCAAGAACTGCGGGGTTTAATTGGTTTGAGAGCGATTGATTTTTCTTCCCCCTCAGACATTGAGGTATTAATCTTTGAGGAATTTCCAAAGTGTTTGTTTTTGTTTAGTCCTTTATTTATCCCCCTGGCAACTACCGGGCGGGGGGCAAGCTTTGTACTTTTGATGCAGGGTCGTAACTTTAAAATGGTTTTACATTTAAATTTTTAGGTACAACTTTATTATGATTAGTACTTACTTTAAAGGAAAGGGGGCAATTACAAGTCTCCACGAGGCGACAGTTTGGGGTCAAAAAGGCATTGCTATTTTTGATCGCGGTCATGTGATACTACTTTCCCAAAATTAGGATAAACATAAGATACCTTCTAAGACATCAAAGGAAATTAAAAAATTTTACAAGTTCTCCATACTTATGTTAGGTTTTGAAAGGCTGTAACACATGGCACCTGAGGTTAATTAAAAGGGTTTTTGTTATATTCTTCAATACAGTTTACAATTGTTTCTTAAACCCCCCATTAAAAACTGTACTGCCCTGCCAATACATTGTATACCCAAACCGTTTCTTGTTTTTTGTTTTATATAAACCTAGGTGAATTAATTTTGCCTAATACGGTCATAGTGCTTTATGCTACAGCTTTCGGGCTTTGGAATTAAATAAATCAGCAAGTCCTCTTTAAAGGGAAAGTTTTAATGCGTAAAAAACCCAAGAAATGGGACCCCAAGATCTATATCCACATTTTCTATTTACAGTGATTTTGTAGGCGATCAGCATGATCAACCTAGGGATTCCAACATGTGATGGAACCCACCAAAATGATATCAGGCCTTGTTCTTTTGCACGATAACGTTTACCCTGATGTCTTTTCGAATTTCATTGCGAACCCCTTTGTTACAGTTTTCAGACCTGGAAAAGCACTCTGGAACCAAAAAATTTTCCCCCCTGTGTTAATTCAATAAAAATTCGTTGGCCTGAGTATTCCTGCCAACCAGTTTACCTAGTCAAAAGCCCATCATGAACCCTCCTAAAATCCTGGTGCTGAAAAAATATTTTTTTTAATACAAAAAAGCACACCCAATGCAAGGACCGTAGTGTAGCTTCATATCTTTGGGACAGTTTAAGATGTTCTTTATAATTGCAAGTGCATATGCTTAAGTATAGCGGGGGGAACATTTTTTTTTTTTGGGCAGTTAATTATACATTGGGTCGACATTTTCCAAGGGGGACAGAACGTCCATTAGGGTTTTAGTTATGGGATGTTCACTGAGCTAAGTTTTTTACATGTTATTTGTATCCAGGTTTTTGAGTTGAATCATGTTGCTTTAAAAGTTAACTCCTCTATTCTGTTTTTTTAGTGTCACTGGAACTCTGTACAAGGAGGGTTCTCTAATTGATGGAAACACCAAATGTGGTATTTTTGTATGATATTTTTTCGTAAACAGAGGTAAGTAAGTTCAGTTTCATTTTCCCAAAACCCTTTGTTGTTCTGTTCCTTGAACAACACTAGGGTGATGTATGATAATCAATGACTACCGATGTAAGACAAGTAAAAGAGAATATTGACATTGATACCATGGTCTTTGCCAACAAGGCCCTAAGGGCTTCAGCCGCCCCCACATTTTTTTTTTTCAGTTTGTGTGAATCTGCATCATTGACAATCACCCATTTATTTGTTTTGAGGATATATCTAGCTCAAGCTTTTATATAAAAACCTTTGGAGGGGGATTATCTTTGGGTTAAGAGTTTTTTTTTTTTTTTTTTTTTTTTCAGTCAGATTATCAAGCCACACTCAATAGCACTTCAAAAGTATGTCTAGAATCCCTGCATTCTTTCCTCGGATGGGGTTTTAATGAAAAATATCATCCGCATAGCAAAAAAGGAGCATTGCCCTCAAGGGGATATGCCTAGTAAATATCATTAGGATATTGAATAGCATGGGACTAAGTACACCCCCCTAGGGGGCCCGGGTTCAAATATTCGTATGAGTACTCCTAATCCCCCTAAAGAAAAACCTGAGCTGACCGATTCAATAAATACTTTTGAATCCTTTTAAACTTTTTCCCTGAATACCAAAACTAGCTAGTTGCTCAAGATGATTTCTCGTTTGCAAATCAAGGTAGATTTAAGATCAAGACATACGGTTTGCATCCGGGTTTTGGGTTTTGTTAAGTTTTCGAAAAAACAGGCTGACTGCTACCCCCTGGGAGAAACCATACGCGGGGGGTAACTTTGCATTTATGCGATACATAAGCCTGTTCAGTATTCCCCTTCAAGACTTTGCACGGACAGGAGGTCAAGGGAATGGGCTGTTTTTTTCGTTTAGGTTTAGGTAGGGGAATGTTAAGCTTTAGTCCAGGAGGGGGATGTTTCCTTGTGAAGGCTGAGTTTATAAGTTGCAAAAGTGGGTGCTTGGTCCCGGGGAAGTGGGGAAGGAGCTGAAAGTAGTGCCATTTTCGCCAGGGGCGTTGCCTTACCTTTCAACTCGACTTGTCATTTGATTTTTTATCCTTTGGGGGAAGTGGTTTAGCTGAGAATCCGGGCCCAGTCTACCCAGCATTTTAGCTGTTCTTGTGGACTGGGAAAATGCGGGTTTTGTGAGAGCTTTACCTGTCGCTTATTAATTTTCTCCACATATCAGCCACAGAAGTTGGACTATGATACCTTGCAGGAATTGATCCCAATCTGAGTTTTTAATTCTCTGAAATTTCCTTGTGGGTTTAAAAAACTGCAGGGAAAATTTTCGCGTTTACATTGTTTAAAAATTAGAAGCCCTGGGCCCGCTTTTACTGTGGCCCGAATAGGGTCATCATCCCCCGGGCATGGGAGGCCTGGGGCCTCTTTTTTTTTCGAGGGGTTTTCCGGAAAAAGACCCAGCGTTATAGCAGTCAGTGACAACTTTGATTAAGTCCGAGAGAATTTGCAACAGTTTTTATTTCAAAGGGATATACCCGTCATGGACCGTGAATGATGCCCAGTCCCCGGGGAATAATTATTTGAGCCTAGGTGATTTAGGGACTGAGCACTGTCGAGTATGTCTGTTTGGATGGCAAAAATGGTCATAAATTCGACCAGTGAAGTACAGACATTACAGAACTAAATTTTTTCCAAATATGTAATCAAAACCGCCACCCCCAAATGGTCTTGGTTCTGTGCATATATGTCAGAATTACTATTTAAGAAATTATTTCCCTTATATTCGTTGGTTGTCTCCAAAGTGGGGTGCCTAGCATTTTAAGTCTCCCAGCATAACGTGTCTTGGTTGTGAAAATTGGGGAGAGAATAGCCGAAATTTTGAGTATTGGCATTAAAATTAACAGTGAAAAAAAACCCAGAGGCAGTCGGATATTTAAAAGGTTCTTGGATTTTTTTTTCTAAATTTTTGTGGCAGTGTTATCTTCAATATGTCAAAATCCAGTCATGGCTGTATTCACATTGAAAATATCCCTTTAAAGCAGGTGCTATTTATCCTAGCAGCGGCAAAACTTTTTTTGCACGCATATAAAAATCAATTTAATTTATGGATGTAAAATTCTAGATCATTAGCCTAGGGTTTCGCACGATATTTTTTATATGAATTTATTGTGCGTTTTTCCATATGTGAAAAGTTTTTAGTAGGCAGCCTGTACTCATGCTGTTATTCCCCTTTAAATTTCAAAAATTTTAGGTTCACATAAGAAACATATAACTTTTTGATTATGGATTTCAATAAGATGGTAGTCTTAAAAATTAAAAGTACTTTTAACCCTTTTAAAAAATTGGTCTTAGCTTTGTTCCCCTACTCAGCACAGTCCCTTCCCCGGGTGTGTCAGATGCACGTGAGGGGGGGTTGCGTCATGAAAATCGATGTCACAGGGATCCTGATTTTTTTGTGGGTGCTTTCAGCGCTGACACACACCTCTGGTTATCAGCACTGGGGGGTCTGACATCGATTCCCTTCATTTGTTCTTTTTCACTAATGGTAACATATATCACGACAAGCAGCACTTTTAATTTTTCCATGTCCCGCCTAGCGTCGTATTTCATTTAAATTATTGTATTTAGTTTTAGACCTTTCATTTCCTTTAGAAGTTCAAGCACATTTCGTCGCCTTGATCTTTGGCGTGACGTCACTTCCGCCACATGGTTTTGGGGGGGAATCCCCCACCAGACCTGCGGACAACCCTGCCTGAGGGGAGGGGGCCGTTACCTCGGCTGTGCCGGGAAGGAGGGGGGCGTGGTCTTCAATTCAGAGAGTTGGCCTTTTAGGCCCCAGTACCCTTGGAAGATCGTATCATCTTTTTCTCTCCTCCAGTTGCGCAAAAAATTGTCGTGTAGTTCAGTGGCCTCTGACCCCACTCACCGGTAGCCCGGGGAAAAATCTGGGCGGTGCGTCACACAGGGCACGGTCGGGCGTTCCCCCGAGCTAGTCGCGGTTGGGTTGGGAGGGCCGCGTGGTCACTCGCCCGGGCGGTGCTGATAGCACCGGGGTGGAGGGGAGGGGGACAGGGGAGAGGGGGCCCTAACCCCCAGTGCCAGGTAGTCACACCATCATCCCACATTGAAGCAGATGGGCAAAGACTGGTGCATCTGCAGTACTCTCTCCTCCTTGGCAGTAGCTTCGGACGTTTCCTGCACAAGATCCCTTCCCAACATAATTCAGCCTGCCCCCGACACGTGAGTTTTCCCGTCTGTACCAATACGGTAAGTGGAACCCTTTGCCTTTTTATTACATTCACTACTCCAAAGTATAATGTATAGAATTAAAATCACCATGCACAGTGCCGTGATTCGAAGTTGGGCAGTGAATCAGTTTTAAACTTTCTTTCACCTTGTATAAATTATACAGAAAAACCTCCCACAGTTCTTCTTTTCCCGCACATCTTCGTCGCGTTGTTTTCACGTCACTAGCACGCTTTCAGAGATTTGTCGATGGTACGGCAAATCATAATATCAGAGCATCATTTGTATTTTCAAATCACTAACATCAAAGAAAAAAATAGTTCCCTGCTACCTGTCATTTTTTTTTCCAATATATATTTTTTTTTTTAAATTCAGCAAAATTTTGCCGAGGGGTTCTTTTTTTAGGCATTTCCTTGATTTTTTCACCATTGGGTTTTTTCTGTGGCTCTGTTTTGGTGGGGAATCCCCGAAAAAATTCCCGTGGGTTAAAAGACATGGCAGGGTGGGGTGTAGTAGGTGGGCATCGCCCCTCCCCTCGATGGGTTTCGTCCCCACCCAACGCACCTCTTTACGATGCAAAATAGCTATGTGGCCGTAAACCCCGGCCTTTTAGCAGACAAACCCCTGAGCTCCACAGTCGAATGGAGCCGGCGTATGTATCTTCCAAAAAAAATTTGGGACTCTTTAGTTGGCGGGTTTTCCGCTCCATACAATGACGAAATATTTTAAGAGCTACCCCTCCTTGTAAATCCCCCGGGTGTTTAAAACCCGGGGAAGGGGGCAGCGCTTTCCCCGCGGCGGCCTCCTTCGGGGAAAAGGGGGAAAGAGGAATTCCCTGTATTTTTTGCTTTTTTGGGGTATTTCTTGTTTGTTCCGGAGAGAAATACCCGCGAAAGTTCTTAAACATCGTGGTAGAGTAGCGAAAGGATATCCATTTCCCCTGCACCATGTGTAG
>NW_023656506.1:0-3456 GCF_015228065.2 Penaeus monodon | reverse complement strand
CATAACTGGTCCCCCATTGCCAGGGTACTCGACGCCGCAGGACCCTATTAACAACTAGCAGAAATTCATGAGAAGTGTACTGCTGCCGCTCATCCCTTTCTCCTGCAGCTTCACGAGGAAACAAGATCCTCCCCCTCGGCACTGGTACTCAGACGCCACGGGCTATAACCGCTGGCACTCTCTGAAATAATCAACAGAGGTACCGAAGTCATTCTTCACAGAATGCGCCTAGGTTTCCACTGTGCATGACAGATTATAGAGACAATAGACCGTGAAGAGAGGTGTTGCATGCATTGTGGCGAGCCGAACGCCACACTCGTACATTACTTAGAGAATTGTGAGCACACACAATTCCTGAGACAGGGTCCGCCGACAACAGCCGCCGTGCTGGTAAGATTATGCGGTATGCTTACACCATGGCGGCAGGAGCGCCTGCTGGCAATCCCACCGCCACGGTAAGCACCGAGTGTCAGAAAACAAAATGAGACAGCCATAAAAAGCTGACATAGGCCAGGCCATATATGGAAGGCCCGGGCGAAGTTAGAACTTCGTAATTCTCTATTGTAAAGGCAGGGATCAGATGGTTGAAGTAGTGGTCGTGTACGTGTGGTGGTAGATAGGTCGCTGTGGGTAGGCTGACGGTTAGAATTATTATTAGGAAATCCCGGAGCCTTTGGTTATTTGATATTTTGTTCCCATTTATTGATTTTATTTTGTGCTTTTCAAATGCTTTCTAGTTTTATATACTTAATGCTGAAGAAACCCCCCATCGTTTACCCAGTGACTATTTTACCGTTTTAATTGTTTGAAATATTAAATACATGTTCTCCTGATCTGAAACTTTAATGATGTTTCAGTAAGTTCCTCGCCAAACAGTGATAATTTTTGTACAGGTAAAGGAAAGTAAATGGAAACATGCTGTGAAGTTAAAAGGATCGGTGACCTGGAAATATTGAATCTAATTCACTTATGTACGGAAATTTCAAGGGTAATTATATTGAACTCCTGATTAATAGAATACACACATGTAAAGGTAAACAAAAGGAACTAGACAGAACCGATAATTAACGAAATTTAAAACATAATGATAAAGGCCCTCAGTGATAACGATAACAAATGAAATAAATTAACGATCTTCAACTTTGAAATATTAAATTTTAACGGAAAAACAGTGCCTCCTCAAATAGTTAAAGTAGATATAAGACTAAAGCCCAGGCACTAAAAGAAAGCATAAAATTCCGATAAACGATGTTCCCTTGCCGGAGGATTTGTTTACCAACAAATCAGAGCAGGTATGCATGCCCGTTTTAAAGAGGAAACAAGCGGTTTGACCCGATTGATAAATACCCCGCGCACGGTGTCGCTAGTTTGACTGTTACCGGAGGAATTTCATGCAAAAGTTTGTTGTGAACGATCGCAGAGGGATTTTTCTTATATACTGTTATCTGCCGCCTACAAAACTCGGTTGTGCGAAGCATTAAGAGAAAGCAACGATATTCTTCATTTACGCCTCTTGTCGTGGTTCCCTCCTACCTGGGAGGTATACAGGTTAAGAGAAAATTATAGAAAAGTAAGATGTGAGACAGTGGGTAGGAAGCCGAACAGAATTAAGAGCTTAATTCCCCTGAGTATAGTCAGGTATGAAGTGTGCTCACTTGCAGGGTCCTTCCCCTGGCATACACGTACTCCACACTCACACAACATGCACACATCCCACTTTTCTGTCTTTTCTGCATTACTCTTGTATTTGTACTTCATACACGTAGGGATACGCGTTCCCACCCCGCACACACAAAACACACACACACACACACAAAAATATAGATATAATATATTAGATAGAGAATAATATAATAAGAAGCAAAAGTATTGATAGATATATAACTGATATAGAGATAATAATAAGTATAAAATATATAGAGAGCATAATTTTCATATTATATATATATATATAAATATATATATATATATATAAATAATATAAATAATATAATTAATAAAATATATATATATATATATATAAAATTTAAAAAAAAAATTATATATCTATAAATTAAAAGTATATATATATTAAAAAAATAAATATATATTATATATTGATACAAATATAAATATATAATATTTGTAAATATATTATATAATAATAATAAATATTTAAAAAGATATATGGCATAATAATTTATTTTAATAGAATATAAATAATTATATAATAATAGTTTATAAATTATAATATAATATATATATATAAATAATATATATTTTATTATAATATATAATTATATATATATATATATATATAAAATATAAATATATATATATATATATATATTTTATATATAATATATTATAATTATATATATTATATTAAAATTTATATTATATTTTAATATATATATTATTTTATATTATATTAATATATATGTATATATATATATATAATGTATATATACAATTATATATATGATAATATATATATATATACTTATATAATATAATTATATATTTATATATTATTATATATATATAGGCTGTTGTATATAATGCATTAATTAATATAATAAAATTTTAAAAAATTTTATTTTATTTTTAAATATATATTAATTGTTTTTATATAATTATATTTTATATATATAATAAATTATGTATGTATATATTATAAAATATATATATATACCCCACACTTAATATATATATATTATATATAATATATATTATATATTTATAATATATGTATATGCAAAATTTTAATATTAATATATATAAAATATAATTATATATATATATATATATATATGCATGTATGTGTAATTATATATATATATATTTATAAATATATATATATATATAATAGATATAATAAATATATAATATATATTTGCTGTATGTGTGTATATATATGAACATATATATAAACATATATATATATATATATATTATTATTTTTTTATTTAATGTGATTTATATGAAATATATATATATATAAATTATATATTATATATTATATTTATAATATAAAATTATAATTAAAATATATAATATTATTATATATACATAATATGCATATATATAATATAATTATATATATATTATATATTATATATAATATATATTGTGGTGTGTGTGTGTGTGTGTGTGTGTGGGAACGCGTATACATACGTGTATGAAGTACAAATACAAGAGAATGCAGAAAGAAAAAGAACGTGTATGTTGCATTGTGTGATGTGGAGTAGTGATGACAGAGGGGAAGGACGTGAAAGTGAGCCCCTTCATACCTGACTTACCCGGGGCTAATTAACTCTTAATTCTGTTCGGCTTCCTACCCAGCTACTCTTATTTTTCTAAAAATTTTCTTTTTAACCTTATACCTCCCGGTAGGAGGGAACCACGACAAAAGGCTTTTAAATAAAGAATATCGTTGTTTTCCAAATGCTTCGCACAACCGGTTTTGTAGGCGGC
>NW_023656505.1:0-3456 GCF_015228065.2 Penaeus monodon | reverse complement strand
ATGCCCAGTTATATTTATTAGTCCTTATGTAATTCAAACCTTTTTGGCAGCTGCTCAGGCATTAGAGTTATCAGAAATTGGAAAATGTAATAACTAAAAGAAAAAAAATTCTATATTTTTAAAATTCAGATCTGTGATTGGTTACCCTTACTGACTGCTCTAAAATGGCTTTGGTGTCAAATAACCAATAGTTTCATATTTCTCCTGTCCTTATTCTAGGAGGGCGAGGAAAATGCAAAAGCAGGTAATCAAGACCGAATATCGGAGCTGCAGCATGTAGTTGACAGCATAAAAGATGGTCATATTAAGCAGTTCGAGCAAGAAGTTAAAGAATGGACTAAGAACCTATTGAATAAGGTATGAGTTTTGTATTTATATATTATATATATGTGACTGTGTGTGTGTGTTGTGTATGTATAGTATATTATATATATATATAATATATATGATATATATATATATATATATATATATATATATATATATATATATATAATATATATTAATATATGAAAATATATATATATATATATATGAAAATATGAATATATATATATAATAATATATATATAGAATATTTCTATATATTATATATATAATATATATATATATATATATATTATATAGTATATATACTATATATATATATATATATGATATATATATATATATATATATATATATATAGATATATATATATATATAGTATATATATATATTTATATATATATTATATATATATATATATATATATATATAATATATATATATATATATATCTATATATATATATATATAATATATATTATATATATATATATATATATATATATTCATATATATTATATATATATATATATTATATAATATATATATATATATATATTTCATATATATATATATATATATATATATATATAGTATTATATATATATATATATATATATTATATATATATATATATAATATATATATATATATATATATATATGTATATATATATAGGGGGCCGCGGTGGCCGAATGGGTAGAGCGTCGGACTCAAGACTGTCACGACGGCAATCTGAGTGCGAGGGTTCGAGTCACCGGCCGGCGATTTGTTTCCCTTTGGGCAAGGAACTTCACCTCGATTGCCTGCCTAGCCGCTGGGTGGCCAAGGCAGCCCAGGTCAGTGCCGGGTAAATAGAGATGGTGACTCAGAAAAAAAAAAAAAAAAAAAAAAAAAAAAAAAAAAAAAAAAAAAAAAAAAAAACGGGCGGAAGGCAATGGCAAACCACCGCTCTAAATTGCCAAGAAAAATCATGGAAACCCATGATCGTCAAGGCCGCGGTGGCCGAGTGGTTGGAGCGTCGGTCTCGGGAATGTCACGACGGCAATCTGAGTTCGAGGGTTCGAGTCACCGGCCGGCGCGTTTGTTCCCTTGGGCAAGGAGCTTCACCTCGATTGCCTGCCTAGCCGCTGGGTGGGCGGGCCAGCCCAAGTCAGTGCTGGTCCCAAGCCCGGATAAAATAGAGAGAATGATTACCTAACAAAAAAAAAAAAAAAAAAGGTAACACCGGCACTCTCCGTGGAAAGGAACTGGGGACCCTACCACGTACTCACTCCAAGAGCATCACAACGTGAAAACTGCAATTGAGTATCATGCTGTGACCACGGCGGCTCACACATGAACCTACCGTTAAAAGAAGAAGATATATATATATATATATATGTATATATATATATATATATATATATGTATATATATAATATATATATATATATATATATATATATATATATATATATAGGGGGCCGCGGTGGCCGAATGGTTAGAGCGTCGGACTCAAGACTGTCACGACGGCAATCTGAGTTCGAGGGTTCGAGTCACCGACCGCTGAGTTGTTTCCCTTGGGCAAGGAACTTCACCCGATTGCCTGCCTAGCCACTGGGTGGCCAAGCCAACCCAAGTCAGTGCCGGGTAAATAGAGATGGTGACTCGATAAAAAACGGCGGAGGCATGGCAAACCACGCCTAAATGCTAAGAAAATCATGGAAGCCCTGACGTAAGGCCCGGTGGCGAATGGTTAGAGCGCGGACTCAAACGCACCGCTCTGAGTTCAATTGGCGAAGGGGGAAAGAACTCACCTTGATGCCACTAGCCAGGGGCGGTTTGGGGGGTTTATAAATTAAACCCAAATTAGTATTTTAAATTTTCCCCTTTAAATTTTTTTCCTATCCAAGGGATTTTTTAAATAAATTTTAAAAAAAAAAAAAAAAAAAAAAAAAAAAAAAAAAAAAAAAAAAAAAACCAAAATAAAATAAATAAAAAAAATATAAAATATTACCCCAAAATTTTTTTTTCAATTTACAAAATTATTATTCATAAAGGGGGGGTTTTTTTAAAGTTATTTCCTTATTTTCCCAAAAAATTTAACCATAAAATAAAAATATATTTAAAAAAAAAAAAAAAAAAAAAACCCCCCAAATTTGGAAAAATACCAAAAATATCATAAAACATCAAAAAAAATAATTGATATATTTAATAAATAAAACTATTAAAAAAAGATAATATATTTTATTATTATATAATTTTTATAATATATTTAATATAAATATATATAATATATATAAAATATTAATATATATTTTTATATATTATATATAATAGGGGGCCCTAATTTAATATCAAATTAAAAATTTTTTTGGGGTTTATAAATTTTTTTTAAAAATTTAAATTTCCTTAATTAAAAAAAAATATCCAAAATAAATTTATATTAAAAAAAAAAATAAAAAAAATTTTAAATATATATAATATATATATATATATATATATATATAGATATGAATCTATATATATATATAATATATATATTATGAAATATATATATAATATAATATGATATATATATATTAAATATATATTAATATATATATATATATATATATATATATGAAATAATAATATATATATATATAATTATATATATAATATATAATTATATAATATAAAAATATATATATATATATAATATAGATTATATATATATATTAGATATAATAGTATAATCTATAATTAGAGAATTATATAGAGATAAAATAATAGTAGATATATAGAGTAATAAAAGATATGAGAATAATATAGATATATAAAAGATAATAAAATATATATGATATATATTATAATATATATAATTATATAGATATATTTATAATATTATATAGATATATAAATATATAATAAAATATAATATATATATATATATATATATAGACACACAGATAATGTATATATATATATATATATATACACATAAATAGATATATATATATATATAGTATTATATATATATAGATATATATAATATTTATATAATATATAATTAATTAATAATATATAAAAGTATTTTATTTATGATATAAACTATATATAATATATATATAGATATATATATATAATATATATAAGAAAATCATT
>NW_023656503.1:0-3459 GCF_015228065.2 Penaeus monodon | reverse complement strand
TATAAAATATATAAATATAAAAAATATATAATTAATTATATAAATAGGTATACAACAAACACACATATGTATATTATATATATATATATATATATTATATATATATATTAATATATATATTATATTATAATATATTATATATATATTAATTATATTTAAAATATAAAAAAAAAACTATATATATTTATATATATATATATTAATTATTATATATTTTTTTTTTTTTTTTTTTTTTTTTTTTTTTCTTCTTTTTTTTTCTTTTTTTTTTTTCTTTCTTTCTTTCTTTTTTTTTTTTTTTTTCCCTTTTTTTTTTTTTTTTTAGAGGGTAGGTTGATTTTTTGACCCGCCGGGGCCCCCAACATGTATTTTTTTAAATTGTTGTGATGCCCCTTGGATAAGTCGTGGTGGGGTCCCCTTTTCCTTTCCAGGGAGACTCCCGGGTGTTACCTTTTGGGAAAATCTTTTTCTCCTATTTATCCGGGTTGGGGAAACCAGAAACTGGGAAAAAAAAGAAAGAGAAAGGGGGGGTTCAGAGAGAGACAAAAAGAGAAAGAGGAAGAGGAATTTTAATTTTTAAAAATTATCTATAATTTAATTTTTTTATAATTAAAAATTTTTTAATTTATCGCGATAATTTATTTAAGATATTGGGCCAGGGGTTTCTGCATTTATAAAATGCAGATTTTTTAAAACTTTTCTTTTTTTTGGTACTCCCAAATGGCCGCCCCGATTTCAAGTTGGTTTAAATTTCCCAAAAAAATAGATGCTCGACCCGTCTTTTGAAATCGTGGAACCAAAATCGGGTTTTGCACGTAAATCTGAAAGGGGGGAACCGTTTTTTCCCGTGGCAATATATATTATTAAAATATATTTATATATTAAAATTTTATATTATATATATATATTTATAAAATATAATATATATATATATAATATTAAAGCACCATGCGTTTGTTTTTTGTGTGTGGGTGTGTGTTTTTTGTGGCCTATCTATTTTAACTATTTTCTATCTATCTATCTTCTAGCTAAATTTTCCCACCCATCTGTCTATCATATACACACACACACACACACACACCACACACACACATATATTATATATATATATATTATATATAATATATATAATATATTTTTATATATATATATATATATATATATGTGTGTGTGTGTGTGTGTGTGTGTGAGTGAGTGAGTGTGGTGTGTGTGTGTGTGTGTTTTGTGGTGTGTGTGTTGTGGGTGTTGTGTGTGTGTGTGTTTTGTGTATGTGTGTTGTGTGTGTGTGGGGTGTGTGTGTGTGTGTGTGTGTGTGTGTGTGTGTGTGTGTCACTGTCAGCATATTTTGATAATTCGTAACAAAGGTGTCTATAAAAAAAATAGTATTTTTTGCTACTAACTACACATGGTTTCCTGTGAGCTGTGTTTCTGAGCATGATTTTTTGCCACTTTACTTGCATTTTAGTATGATTGGTAAACATTTAAAATTTTTTTCTCTGTTTTGCATGATATACTTATTTTACAGATAATCTTTTTAAAAAGCGAGGTAACTGTGGAGAACTATCTGACAGCAATACAAATTCGGATTTCTTAGGAGGGATTTGCGTTGATTTTGGCGCCGCAAACATACTTTTTGTGAGCATTCGATTCGCTGCTCTATATTCTAAAGATTTTATGTTTTTGCTTATTAAATACTGTGATGCTCGATAGATTGTTTTTTTTCCTTCATGTGCTTATTTTCTCTTTATCACTTTATCTCCCCGAGAGTTTTAGAAGCCAAAGCTAGCTTTGATGTAAATATCTTTGTGCCGTTTGTCGAAGCAAACGGACCCATCTTAGCGTGTGTAAATTTTGTTTGACTTAATGAAAGAAAAAAAAAGAGAAGCGGGGGTATTGTACTTTCCCGTGTTTTTTCTTCTTCGAGTATAATGCTAATTTGCTTGACAGGACTGTCTGAAAGTGTTTTTGAATGTATTGCTGCCGTTTTACATGTGATAGGGCGCATGGTAAATTTACTCACTTTTTCACTACAGGGACAAGATTGGATTTGTCTGCGAAAGTTTCACACACAACACGCTTTACTGTACCTCTCTTGCATTTCGTGTATCGTCGTATTTAAGGTGCAACATATCTTGTTTGTCTTTGTATCAATTTAGTATTAAATTTTAGAATGAAGAATAAAAAAATATTCAAGATACAAAGGGAAATTGCAAGTAAAGGGCAGATAGTTTCCATCGTGAATTTTATCCAACCTTGAGAACAAGCTCTGTTGGAAAATGGAATTATGAACACAAATGTAATGATAAGGCATGGCTTGATCTGTTAACTTCTTTTTTTTTTAAATGAGCTATCTTTCTATTCTTTTTTGACTAAATGAAAGACGGGAAAACTGCAGAGTTGTAGCAGGTCTTCAAGTATGGATTTTTTGCATAGGAAATGTCCGCACCACAGAAGCACTGCTCTTTGGGGTTGGAAGTCCCGAAATAGACACTAGATATAAATGCTCATTAAGTATGGATAAAATAATATGGTAATAAAAGTAATAGTAACAGTAACCAAATGATTACAACTACTACTGAAGTTAGCAGTAACAATGACATCGCAAATAATAAGTGTGGTATGAAACTTAATGATGCTGGATGAATCAGAAAGTATCTTTTAGAAATCAAAAGGATTAAACGATGTTTTCAATGAAAAACATTAATGGATACTGTTTAATATCAATATTACATAATGGGCAGCAGTCATTTATTTTAGTATTAGATATGGAAGCATCTTTTTACCCCTTTTATTTGTGTAGTTTTTATCAAAATATGACAATTTTTACCTTTACTACATTTATATCTGAAAATTGATATAAAGAGTATTGATATAGAAAAATACAGCAATTTTTTTTTACTTTAACAGAACGTTTTCCCTAAGCATGAATATGTAAACCTGAAAAATATGATTTGTTCTATTAAAATACAATATCCGTATTTATAAGCCAATAATATCTGTATACTATAGGAAACACGCTATTTACTGACTAATACATAGTGATAAATGATAATAATTGCACTGGGAATGTTATGAGATGGAGAAATGCCCATTTCACTTCTGGGAATTCAGGATTTCAGAAAATCAGTTTATCAATGATAATTTGTCAAGCAGGACTTGTACTAAGACGAAAAAGTGCAATACTTACCCAGTGACGAGTTGTTTACAAGAACACATACTGTTTTTAATATTTCCAATCGTTCGAGAGTATACCCTTTTAAATCGCAAAAAATATTCCAAGTCATTACTACTTTTAGTCAGCTGGGTCGTTATATATTTGTTTTTACATGATAATCCAGCTTCCGAAAAATTCAATTTTTGTGATTATTAAAGAGGAAAGTTTCTTATCTGCGTCTTTAACTGAATGGTTTTAATGAAAAAAAAATATTTTCATAATTAAAAAAAAGAGGAAAAAAGCGAATT
>NW_023656502.1:0-3460 GCF_015228065.2 Penaeus monodon | reverse complement strand
GAAAAGGGAGGGGAAGAGGAAAGGAGATGGTGGGGGGAAGAGGGAAAGGGAGATGGGTGAAGAGGGAAAGGGAAGTGGGGGAAGAGGGAAGGGAGATGGGGGGGGAAGAGGGAAAAGGAGATGGGGGGGGAAGAGGGAAAGGGAGATGGTGAGGGAAGAGGGAAATGGAGATGATGAGGGGAAGAGGGAAAGGGAGATGGTGAGGGGAAGAGGGAAAGGGAGATGGTGGGGGGAAGAGGGAAAGGGAGATGGTGGGGGGAAGAGGGACATGGAGATGGTGAGGGGAAGATGGAGATGGTGAGGGGAAGAGGGAAAGGGAGAGGGTTTGAGGGGAAGAGGGACAGGGAGATGGTGAGGGGAAGAGGGAAAGGGAGATGGTGAGGGGAAGAGGGAAAGGGAGATGGTGAGGGGAAGAGGGAAAGGGAGATGGTGAGGGGAAGATGGAGATGATGAGGGGAAGAGGGAAATGGAGATGGTGAGGGGAAGAGGGAAATGGAGATGGTGAGGGGAAGATGGAGATGGTGAGGGGAAGAGGGAGATGGAGATGGTGAGGGGAAGAGGGAAAGGGAGATGGTGAGGGGAAGAGGGAAAGGGAGATGGTGAGGGGAAGAGGGAAAGGGAGATGGTGAGGGGAAGAGGGAAAGGGAGATGGTGAGGGGAAGAGGGAAAGGGAGATGGTGAGGGGAAGAGGGAAAGGGAGATGGTGAGGGGAAGAGGGAAAGGGAGATGATGAAGGAAGGAAAAAGAAGAAGGAGAATTGGAGGGAAAGAGGAGACGGCGAGGGACGAAGAGGGGAGGGAAATAGAAATGGAGAGGGGAAGAGGGAAAGGAGAATGCGAAGACGTGAATGGTAGGAGGAGAAGGGGAAGGCGTAGATGAAGAAGTGAAAGAAGAGGAGGAGAGGAGAGGGAGTAAGGAAAGGCGAGAGGGAGAATGAAGATGAAGAGGGGAAGAGGAAGGAGAAGGAGAAAGAGAGAAAGAGAAGTGGAAGGGGAAAGGAACTCTGCTCTTCCCCTCCACTTCCTCCACTTGGCGATGATGGGGATGTGGAAGGGAGGAGGAGAGGGAGGAGGCGAAGAAGCAGAAGAAGAATAGAAGGAGAAGAGGAGAAGAGAAGTGTAGAGAATGGTAAGAGGGGAATGGAGATGGCAAGGAAGAAGAAGAAGTAGATTGAAAGAGGAGAAGGAGAAAGCGAAGAAGGAGAAGAAGTGGATGGTAGGAAAGGAGGAGGAAGATGAAGAGGGGGTATAAGGGAATAAGGAAAGAGATAAGAAATAAGAGGGGAAGGGAAGAAGGAAAATGGAGGAGAGGGGAGAGGGGAGAGGGAAGAAGAGAAGAGGAGATGAGGAGTAGAGAACGGGAGGAGGAACAAGGTGGTAAAAAGAATAGAAAGATATAGAAAAAGAAAACGAAAAAGAAAAGGAAAAAACGAAAATGATTAAAACGAGAGAAACTAAGAACAGAAAAGGAAAGAAAAAAAGAACGAAAATGAAAGAAGAAAGAAAGAAGATAGAGAAAAAAGAGAAAGGAAGAAGAAGAAAGAAAGATAGAGAGAAGGGAGAGAGAGAGAAAAGAAAAGAGAGAGGAGGAGAGAGAGAAGGGGGGGGGGGGGGAAAAGAAAGAGAGAAGGGAGGGGAAAAAGGGAGAAAAGGGAAAAAGAAAGAAAAAAGAGAGAGAGAGAGAAGGGGGAGAGAGAGAGAAAGAAAAAGGGGAAAGAGAAAGGAAGCGAGGAGGGGGGAAAAATTTTTTACTTACCAACGCAAAGTTTTGCCCCCCGCCCTCGTCTTGCCCGATCTCCGGTTCACAGACTCAAAACAAAGGGAATTTTTTCATCAAATAACCCTTGGGATATCCATAGCGCCAATCATCACAGGGAAACCGGTCATGTCCCCAAGCTTCGTGTGCGTGCGTGTGTGTGTCTGTGTAGTGGGTTGGTTGGGGTGTTTGGTGTGTGTGTGTGGGGTGTGGTTTTGTATGTTGTTGTGTGTGTATGTGTTTGTGTGTGTATGGTGTTGGTGTGTTTTGGGTCTGTGTTTGTAGTGTGTGTGGGGGGGGGGTGGTTTGTATGTGTGGTGTGTATGCGTTTGCCGTGGCGTGTGGTTGCGCATGTGTGTGTTATTGCGGTGTGTGTCTGAGAGGGTCACTATCAAGAATCCTGCAATTAAATGGGAAAGTATTTCTTTTTTTGGGATTCAGTTCCCCGTAAATGGGGGATTCGCGGAAGATTGCAACGGAAATGATGCTGTTGGTGATTGCTTTATGAGCTAAAAATGATGAAATTATGGATTTTTGGGAGTCTTATTCTTTCCCTATGGTTTTTGGGTTTTTTGTTTTATTGTTATCATTTTTATAAATTTTTCCCCCCATAAGTGTTTTTATTATTATTATTAAATTATTTTTAATTATTTTTATTTATTTTTTTATTATTATTTTATTATTATTATTTTTTAATTATTTTTTATTAATATTATTATTCATTTTTATTATTATTATTATCGGGGGATCTTTTTATTATGATTATTAATTATTTTTTTTTATTTTTTCCATCTTATTTTTGGGTTGTTTTTGTTTTTTTTGGGGTTTTTTGTTGTTGTTTTGTTGTTTGTTGTTTTTTGTTTTATTTTTAATTTATTTTTTATTTTTATTATTATTATTATTATCGAGTTTTAATATTATTATTTTTAATTACATTTTACTGTAAAATTATTACCCAATTTTTAAACTATTTAAATTTAGTATTGTTATTAAAATTATTATTATTTTTATCATTATTTTTATTATTTTCGTTATTATTATTATTATTATTATTTTTATTATTATTTATTATTATTATTATTATTTTTGTTATTAAATTATTTTTATTTTACTATTTTTTTTTTATTATTTATTAATAAATTATTTTTATTACTATTATTATTGTTTTTATTATTTTTATTATTTTAAATTTTATTTTTATTATTATTATTTTTTATTTTTATTATTTTTTATTTTTATTTTTATTTTTTAATTGGGATTTTTTTATTTTTATTTTTATTTTTATTATTTTTATTTATTTTTTATTATTATTATTTTTATTATTATTTTTAATTTTTATATCATTATTATTATTATTATTATTATTATTATTATTATTATTATTATTATTATTATTATTATTATCGTCATTATTATCATTATTATTATTATTTGTTATTATTATTATTATTATTATTATTATTATCATTATTATCATTATTATTATTATTATTATTATTGTTATTATTAATATTATTACTATTTTTTTTTTATTATTATCATTATTACATTATTGTTATTATTATTATTATCATTATTATTATTACATTATCATTATTATCATTATTGTTATAAATATTATTTTACTTTTATATTTTTTATTAGTAGTTTTTATAGTTATATTTTTGTTCTTTTTTTTTATCATCGTTGTTATTTTTTTAAAAAA
>NW_023656496.1:0-28782 GCF_015228065.2 Penaeus monodon | reverse complement strand
CCCCCCTTGGGGGGACGGAGGTGTGAAGTGTACATCCGGTCTTGCTAGTATTGTTGACATATTTTTAGTTTTTTTATATTGGGTTTTTTTATAAACAATTTTAAATAATATATTTTTAATATATATAAATATATTTTTTAAAATAAAATTTTAAAATATTATCTATATTCACACCCAAAAATTATACATAATACCTATGTATATTTGTATACACACATATCTATTAAAAACACAAAACCCCTACATAATGTATATATACTAACATATATTATATATATATAAATTATATATATTATTATATATATATATTATATGTATTACATCATCACACACACACACACACACACACACACACACACACACACACACACACAAAAAACCACACAAAATATTTATATATTATATATAAATTATATATATAAAAATATATAAATATATATTTTATTATATATATAATATATATAAAATTTAATTTCTTATCTATTGCATATAGTAAATATATATATTATTATATAATATAAAAATTATATAATGGGGAAACCACATAATTTTAAATTATGCATAACGAAACTTTTTGTTATATGCATACATTATACATTCTATTGTAAATATATATACCATTATCTATTATACAATAGTAGTATCTACATATTTTTTATTTATCCCCAAATATATAAACAATGAAGGGTAATGTATGTAAAAAAGAAAATTTAATGTGTGTATGTGTATATGTATAAGAGTTTATATGTATGTTAATTTTGTTTATAATTTTGTATGTACGATTATGTTTATATGTCATATAAAAATTATATATATATATATTTATATTAATATTATTATATATATTATATATATATATATATTATATATTGAGAAGGCCTATTCCTACAGTGGAATAATAGCTGTTGAAAAATACATATATGTATTAACATATTTTTTTTCAACAGCTATTTTTTCCCACTGGGGGCATGGGCCACTCCAAATTACTTTTAAAAGGTTATTTACAGGGCCCCCCTTTCCCTGAGGGGTGTTTTTTAAATCAACTGGGGTTTTTGGGCCTCTGGACCTCTAGGCCCCAAGGTTTTTGTGCGGGGTTTTCTCGTAAGAGTCTTTGACACCCCCCCCAAAAGACCCTTTGGGCCCCTTGTGCTGATAACTTTGAGTGTTATCTCGCACACCTTACTTTGAGGCTAGTTTTTTTTAATTGTAGGCCAGAGGGGCCTTACAATTAAAAATACGAACACTGTGCAATTAGCATTTTTACTGCGAGGGGGCCGGCCGAACCCATAAGGGGTTAGATTCCCGTTGGGCAGGGTCTTAACCCCGACCGGCCCTAACATACAAAGACTGTTAATTGCCCAGTGGTCTTCCTTTTTGATACCACTACCGCCTTGCATCATCCTTCAATTAGTTTCTGCTAGACTTCCCTCCCTGACCTTCATCATCACCCTCGTGCTATGTATTCATGGGTCACGTAATCAAATTATCATATTCTGGGGAGCCCATCTCCTGTGAGGTGGCTCTCCAGAAAATCTTCTCCATCACAGAAGTTGCCGTGACACATTGCTTTAAAGTTCACAATGGCTAAAAGTTGTTTTGCCAAGCCTGAACAGCTGACCCCCTTCCTTTCCTCGACTGGCCAAAGAACACTCGCAGAACAAAGGGTTTTAAAAACCCCTCCCTTCCCTGAGACTAAGGCTAAATGCCGGTCGTGGCTAAAAAGATCGACAAGACAATCCTGCCACGATCGTGCGAGTCTATCCAGGCGGAAGTCTCGGCCAAAAACGACGTCACTGTCGTAGATTATTTCAAACCCCCAGAGTCACGCATCGTAAAGATTTCCCTTGCTCTGCGCTGAGGGGCACAGAAGCTCCTACTTGTGGATTGTGATGTTTAACACATCCGTCCCCTCCTATAATGTGGAAACCTGAGAGCTTTATTCCGGTTGACCCGATGCTTGAAATGTTACGATTAACCACACAACACACATGCACACACGAACAGAGATGCAGCAGATTTGGCGAACTTGGCACTTCTTTGCCACATGCAACAAGACCATCAAATGTTTGCAACTGCGGGGGCAGCATGGGCGCCGTCAGTGGTCTTGCCCAAACGCAAAGAAATTATTAAGACAAAAAAACAAGCACAAAAACAAAACAACAACCCAACCCACGCTTCAACATCCGACCCCTTAAACATCTACACCCAACAAACGACCCAACACGATCCCTCGGGAAACACAATGCCTCTACCACCTCAATTTTCCCCAAAACAACGCCTTCATACCTAACAACAACCCCAAAAAACAGACCATACTACACGTAGCTTTAATAGCTGAAAAATACCCAAAGCCAAGAAATTCAAAAACATACTCCCAACACTACTACAAAAAAGGGTTCCCCCCAGCATTTGACCGGGGAAATTTTCGAAGACGGAACCTGTACATACCTGATTATCCCCACAAAAAAACCCAACGAAAACCCAAAGGGAAAAATGCACAAAAAAAAACACAAAAAACAAAAAGATCAAAAACGAAAACTCCCTTCACCACTTAACGCACCAAAAAAAGACAAAAAAGACCCTCTCCCCGGGAAAACCCCCGGGACCCCTCCACTCCTCGTCTCGTCATGACGACCCCACATGGGGGCCCCGCAGCGGGAGACCTCCCATCGACCTCATTCCGGGGTTGAAGAGGGGTACCGCGCTGCCTTTTTCCCCCTAGGAGACAGGGTAGTATGGGGGAATTGGTCCCTGTTTTCCCGTAAATTCCCGGGCCCCCCTTTCCCCCGGATCCCCCAAAGCCCCCGAAAGACCCAGTCTGGGCTGCCTCGATTTTGTTACCGTGGCAGCAAAACCCCACGAAAATAGGTCATGTCATCTGCCTCTCTGAGTGCATGTGACAATCGTTAAAGCGAATGTAAGATCTTTTTAAAAAGAAGACACTTTTTTTACGACTTCCTAACGGGGAAGCCTGACGTCGTTTTTTTTAAACCCCTCTATCACTAATTCCCTATGCTATTCACACTTGGGGACACTAAACAATCCGAAACGGCTGTTTGTAGGGGGTCCGCTTCTCGTAAAACCCACCTTCTTTCAAAATCATCTCGCCCCCCTCTGGGGCCCGGGGCCGGGGGGTAGGATCTCTTTTTCTCTCTGTGAAGCTGGGGGGGAAAGGGGTGGCCGTCACCGTACACTTCCTCCTAAGAAATTTTCGCCTTGTGATTTATCGGGGATTGGGGGGACCCCCCTCCAACTTGGGCAATTTGGGCAACTCTTTACCTCTGCCCCCTATGGGCGGGAAACTCGTTAGGGGTTTTTCTACCCTGGCAAGAATCCTCTTGCCATGTGGGATGGTATCAGAAGTAGATTTTTGTTGTGGGTGAGCGTGCCAGACATCCGGCCCCTTTTGGAGTCTGTGTGTATGCCCACGTGTCCTTCCCCCGGACACGGGGGCTCAGGCTCCTATGTCACTGCCTCTTCTGTAGGGGGAGGCGTTTCTGTTACCCTCTGGATTTTGGGGCCCCCTTGCTGTGAAGCCGGGGCCGCAGTGGGGCAAGGATGACCGATCCATCCGTGAATTTTTTCTGCGGGGCCGGGGGGTGATGGTTGCAAGCCCCTCTGGGTTTTGCCTTTAGGCAGGTAAAATTTTCTTCTTTTTGTTTGCCACCTCAGCCCGAGAACTCTATCGAGGTTTTTGCCCGGGCGGAGCTTCGAAAAAGTCGGGTGGGGACCCATCCCGGGCCAGTAGCATTTCTTTGAGCGATGGCGTATTAACCCCCTGGCTGTGTGGACGCCGGGATTTGTTTGAAAACAGCTCTTTATCTTTTTCTAGGCGTCTGATATTTTAGTCTTGCTTGTGTTCCGGGAGCCGGGATGCCTTTTGAAAGAATTGTGCTCCCATTAGATAAATTTGTGGGGCAAGGGGAAAAGGGTTTTGCCTCCACTAGGGGGTTGAAGCCCTTCCCCGCCCACCTTGGGGCCCCCAAAATGACCCTGGGGCTTCTTTTGGGACTGTCTCCAGTTTGGTTTTTAATTTTCTTTAATGCCATCAGAGCGGGGGAGGCCCATAGCAAGGCCTGACACAATACATAGAAGATCTTAGTATTTTTGTGTCGGGCCCCTATGCGTTTTCCCCAAAATTGCTCTTGACAGACGTCTTGTTTTTTGGGTAAACCAGGTATGGCCTCCTTGTGGAAGGGTTTTGATTGATTATTTAAAATTATCTCCCGTCAACAGCAAAGGTCATTAGCGGCAAATACCTTTTTAAACTAAAAATTTTAAAAAGTTTAAAACTTAAAAATCTACAAAAAATATTTTAAAAATACAAAAAATAGTTAAAAAATAAAAGCAAAAATATTTCTCTAAGTGCATAAAATCATTGCAAAAACTTAGCAAAAAAAAATTTTATTAAAATATTATTCCCCCTAGGAAATTTAAAAAACCCTCTATGTCCAATTTTCCCCCAATACTTTTTCAGTGTATATAGGGGGGAAAACATACGTTTTGGGGTCTGAAATGTTGCAATTTCCGGGTCGTTGTGGGAGAGGAAAAACGAGCACCCAAAAGGGCGAGCGGCACTGCCTCGCCTTTGATCAGCTGCTCTTCCTCTGATCCCAACATGCAGGGCACCCAAATAGATTTCTTTTACATTTGACATCTGAACCCAATCTTAAACCCCCTCACTAGGATTATGATTTAAGCTTTTGATTGCTTATAAGGCATTTCAACCAAAATATCAAAATAGAAGGTCGTGATCTCAGCCCTTTTAACTGCTTTGAAATGGATGTAACTCTGCAGTAAAGATCGAGCGTAGAGAAGATGCCAGATGCTTCTTCCTTCTGCTCACTGGCAAAACCCCGCCATTTTCGGGTTTTCAAACCATCTTTTAAAAAATTGCATTGACCCCCGGGTTTTAAAATGTGCTGAAAAATTTCTCGGACTTCTCTCGGTCTCCCCCCTTTCCCAATTCCGACAAAATCCACTCGACTTGATTAGCCCCAAGGCAAAATTGGGGATTCCCAACAGCCAGAACCTTGGAGGTTTTAAAATTTAAGATCTTCCCAAGATTCCCATTCTCCTACCATGGGATGGGCTACCCCAAAGGGGGGTAAAAAAAAAATCTGGATGTAGAGACCGGGAACCCTTTGTAGTCTCGTGTAGTAAAGGGTTTTCATGTTTTCTCGGTGAAATAAAAGGGGGGTTCTCCACTTCGATACGGGACTCCCGGGGAAAGCCTAAAAGCCCCAACAATTTAGAGCTTCATTTGAACCGAGTCTAACATCCGTAAACATGGGAGTTGCAGATGAAAAAGCTTCACATCCAAAATCAAGCTTACACGAATAACCTGGAAAACCCGCAGAAGTTTGTGGGGTCGCACCCCAAGAAGATGTGAAAAACCGCAAAATACAAAGTGTTTTGTAGCCTTTACTTTAAACGTTTATTGAGCACCCATGTAAGCCTTGAGTAAAAAATTAACCCAAATTTCACCTCTTGGAAAATTGCAGGGGGTTGTCCAAAATGGGGGAAGGATAAAATTTTCCTCTTTTGGGGAAATGAAACCATCGCTTCGGGGGGAAAATTTGAACCATATATTTTTGCCCACTGACAACCTGATTTTTTGAGCCTATGTTCCTTGCACACCCTTAATTTTTCCTCCTGAGCAGTACAGTGTAATCATCCCATACAGTTTACAGAGAAAAAACTTAGAAAAACCCTTTTAAAATGTCTTTTATAGAATGGCAAACAGGGTCACACAAGAACTCCTTTGGGCCCCCTTTCCAGCTGATCTTCCGGGTTTGAAAAAACTGTTTCCCACCCGAACTCAAAATTTCCCTGTTAGAAAGGAAATTTTGTATGAAGGAGGAAATGCCCCTTTTTCCAATGTCATACAATTCTTGGTACCCAGCTTCAAGTAGTATCAAAAAGCCTTTAAAAGTCAAAGAAACTGAAACATGTGACTCGCTGTGCAAAGGAATTCTTTTAACATTTCCTCTTAAGGCCCTTTGGGTCGTCTAAATCTTCTAAACCCTATTGATTGGATCAGCACGTTTTCCCTTTCTACAGCAGTAAACCTGAAGTTTACCTTTTCCCCCAGCTTGCAGATGCAGGGGTAAAGGGAAATTGTTTTAAATTTCCTGGTGTGGAAGCGTCCTTGCCTTTTTAAGGATGGGAAAAAATTTATAGACTCTTTCCGGGGATGGCACTGTACCCTCCTTATTCCTATTGAATAGGTCCAACAAAAACTCGGGGACTCTCTGGAAAGTAGATATCTTTTGGTATGGATATCCATTTCCTGGGGTCTTAGGCAGAGCTGCAAAGCAGAGCCATCTCCCTTTCGCAAAAAGGGAAGTTTTAGGAAGTTCTACTGCAGTCCTATTGAGAACAACCCAGGTTCGTTCCTGTTCAGCCAAAATGGAGAATCGGGCAGTGTAGATCTCCAAGGGTCCTCCATGGATTTAGCTAGTTCATTACAACATCTTTTTTATCTGTGTGATTAGCCATCAATCTTCAAACAGGTGGTGACAGTGATGTGCTCTTTCCAGCGATCTTAAAGCACCTTGTCCCTAGCCTTAAGGGGTCCAGGTTAATCAAGGAGCATAGTCTCCCTGACTCCCTCTGGCCCCTTTTGCACCGCCTGGCCTTTGGCTCGGTCTTTTTGTAATGGTCAGGTTCATACTGGGCGTCGTTTCAACCCTTATGCACTTTTCTTGCTTGACACTTTTTGGCATTCACGCCACCATGGTACTGGAGGTCGACGGAAAGCCCGCTACTTTTTGGGAAAGGGGGCTTTTGCTGCAAGGTGAATTGTATGTGAAATGATTAACCATCTTAACACCTGGAAAAATTCACCAAACATGCATCCGTTGATCTAAAAAAATTTCAGTCCCTTTTTAAGTTGCCACTCTGCACTCCCTTGGGTGGGAAAACATTCACCCCCTCCAAAAGTATTGGAAAATGGGGCCCATGTAAAAATTCCCCTAACCGGGCCAGTGAAATTCATCTTTAATCGGTGAGACAATTGACAGGGCTATATTGGAGAATGTCCCCCGTTTGAATTTTGGAAAGTTGGGGAGGTCACGTTTAATAAAAAGCATTACTCTTAGGAGCACGGACTCCAAGGCCTTCCTCGAGGGTTGCCAAGTGTTCCCCCCTTGAAACTCCCAAAGTAGAATGGGTGGGAACTCTCAAATAAATTTTTCCCAAAAAATTATTGTTCAGATTTTTGGAGGAAGTAGATGGGTCAAAAGTGTAAGGGGTGCAACCTATTCTCCAGCCTTCACTGCATGTTGTCTGCAGGGGGATGACCTTTAAAAGGGAAAATCTTACGACCATTTCTGCTTATCCTGAGGCCTTGTCAAGGTCCCATAATGGCTTTAACTTTGGAAACCCCTCAGGGAAAAGTCCAATTTTTTCCCGGTCATAATCTCTTTTTAAAATACACAAACTGGGTTTTTAAGCTATCAGATATTGCAGTTCTTTCCCCTTTTGCATGAAATTTCCCCGACAGTTCCATTTGGGTTGGGGGTCCGTTTTACTTATTTCTTCAAAGGTTTTCAGCACCTGTGGGCAAAGGTTTTCTACACCTTTAAGCTGTCCCCTTCCTGATCCTGGGGGGACCTTTTTAATGGTTTTTTACCTGTGGAACATTTCCCCCGGGGTTTCCCGGCAGGTTTTAGGATTTCTTGCCTGGGGGAAAAAGTGGACCTGACCTTTCTTCGGGCTTTTGCTGCCGGAGGCCCCTTTGGGTGTGGGACGGGTTTTTGCACAAAATTCAGGATTTCCTTGCCCGGGGAAAGGGCCCTGCCTGAGCCCTTTAAATTCGGGGCATTCTGCTACAAGAGGGCCCCCGGGGGGGGGCAGCGGGGCTGCCCCGTTGAGGCCCTAGCCTTTAAAAGTTGGCTCCCAAAGACCTTATTTGGGAGGAGGGGTTCCCCAATAACCACTCACTCCTACTCCGTTTTTGGGGGAACAATCACCAGAGGCAGGTCAGCAATTTGCGACTGAGGGTTTTAAAGGGAAATGGCGAGGTGTTTGAAAAAGCATTGGAGGGCAAGGGTTGGGGGGAAAGGAGATGGCTAAACCGACAAAGGCTTCCTGGCTGTGCAAATAGGGGACGTCCTTTCCTCTGGAAAACTACTTTCTCCTTTCCCCTTTTTCCAAATTCCTTTTCAAAAACTGTACTTTTTACACTGCTTTGAAAAAGCTTCAGAGCCCCTTTTCGTGGTAACACATATTGGCTGGACATTGTCATCTCCTTGATGACCCGTTTTTACCCACCTTCCTTCTTGGGTTTCCCCCTTTTCTTTAAAAAGGCAAGAGTTTGGGTCCATCCCATAACCCTGGGAGTGGAACCCCACATAAGGTTGGGCACATTGGCTTTCCTTGGGGGTTACCCAGCTAACTTAACCAATTTTGGAAAGGGCAAGTGTTAAAGTTAAAGAGCTGGTGTACGTTCCAAACCAAACTTTCTTTAAAAAAGTTTTTCTGCCACTACATTAAAAAACTCTAGTTCCTCAACAGTTTTTCCTCGAATACCTCACAGGTCTCGGGAAAAAAAAATTCCCTTACCTGATTTAGGGTTTTGTGGGAAACATGAAACTTTGCCCCCCGGGAAAGTGCATATCCACGCAGACGGGCCCTCTCGTCTGATGACGAAACTTCAATATCAGGCTACCACTCGCTGTGGGTGATGCCAAAATCACGTTGACTAACTTTTTTTAACAATTTTTTGATGTACTTCGAAAAAATCAAGATCCATGATTGATCACCTTCCATGGTCTTATACTGGTACTTTTATATGAATGTTTTCATATTTTCCAGGTAAAATTTCCTTAGTGGTTTGGGGGGACTTTTCCCCCCTTTTTACCCGGTTTGGGGGGCCCGGGAACCATTAGATTTCCCCTTTTTTCCCTTTGGAACTGAAAGGTTCCAAAATGAATACGTAAGTTCCAGAGGGGTGGGCGGGGATTGCTAGGTCTCGGGAGAGAGCTGATCTTTTTAATTTGAGACTCCCCCTCCACCACCATGGAGTCCAACGAGGGGAAATAAGTTTGGGGGTCAAAATCTCCCAAAAGCCACGGGGTTTTAGGAAAAAATACGCACCATTACAGTACTGATGGGAGTCGTGGGGCCTTTCGACCGACGAAAGTGCCTCTTTACCCTAGCCAAAATTTTACCAGCCGTTTACTGACCGGGTTTTCAGCCACCCGTTAACGAATAAAAAACCAAAAAGGGGTTTTGCTAGCTGCAGGGGGCAGCGGCAGGGATCCCCCAACCCCCAGGCTCCTGTCTCCTGGTAATGGATGCAACACGGCAACCATGGGAGAGTTCTCCTGGGCCAAGATGGGAAAGAACCCGGGTGGGGAACCTCCCCTTTCCCCCCCCCCATAGGCCTTGGTGCACCGGAACCTTTTTTTCTCACCCTCACTGGGGACCCCCCCATTGGGTAGCCCTCTGGTCCGGGTCACCAGAATTGGGACCTCAAGCCCCCCCCACCAGGCAAGGCGGGTTCCGTTAGGGGGGGAGATTTTTTTTTGAGAAAATGCCAAGAGCCTTTAGGTCGCAATTATGGAAAGATGTAACATTCTCAACAAAAAAGTATGTATTGTCTCCCCCATATAAAACCCGAAAAATGTTTTGGGAGGGTTGTGAATAGATGGTTTATTAGTTTCCTCAGGAGACTAATATTATCAATGAAATTTAGATATTCTTAATATTTATGATATATTTTATGCGTTTGGAAACATATTTATACTTTTTTTTTCATATAATATTTATTGATATTACATTTATTTATAAGACATTTATTGATGGATTTTTTTTATGAATTCAATCCAAACAATTTTTTTTTTACCTGATGCAACACTTTTTCAGTTTTGAATGACCTTTCCTACAAGAGATACAACTTCATACAGTAATATTTTGCTTCTAATTTTTCCTCCGACTAGTGATTTATATTATTTTTTAATAGTACTAATAAACCTTCAGATATTTAGGTGTATGTCCTCCATCAAGTTCTATTCTCTGTTTTAGCTTTACCAATATTCTAGTGACATTTCAGCTCTGTTAGCTCTTTAACAGTCTTTGCTGCGGTTACCTAGTTCCTACTGCCTCATGCGAACCAATATTCAGGCAAATTGTAATACGGCTCTCCTAAGTGAAAGGGCAACACCATCCTGGCATGGTCGAGTACGATACCCGAATAGATTCTCTTTACGTGCAAATTCCAGTCGGTTTGTCGATCACTGGCGTACTTGATATGAGCTCTTTCGAGGGTCTGATTAAATCTCTCTTGCAATCCACTTGTTTGCAGAGCAATTTTGTGATTTATCTGTAACTTAGCAGAGTTAATGTCCATTGATAAAATTCCTCCTTGGTCTTAATCAGGTTTTTACGCAGCCAAATGCACATGTAACTTCTGCTGTAATTTGTGTTTTAAAAGTTTTTTACAAGCCAATTCACACGTAATCCTGCTGTAGATTTTGTTTTAAAGGGTTTATACACAGCCAATTCACATGTAACTTCTGCTGCAGATTTGTTTTAAAAGGTAGCAACTGAAATTCGAAAAGTAATCGGTCATGATACAGTGTACGTGTCCTCCGTCTGCCTGGGGCAAGGGTCGATCAAATCTATTCTACTTCAACCAAACCTTTTTTTAAGGTACAGGCTCTGGATGTAACTGTGGAGCTTCCATTGCGGGTTTATGACTTGCTCTCTGGCACTTGTCACATTTAGAAACCAGTGATAAGTTCGTTCCCCCGGGGTATGTCTATTCTGGGCCATATTTATCCTGGAGGGAATTTCGGCACAGAGAAAATAGACCTTACACCGGAACGTCGTCAAATTCTCGTCGTCGCTGTTAGCGGGAATTGTGATCACAATCCGCCGCACTTTTCGTTACTGTTATCATATTTTGCATTTGAAAGCGCTTCTGCATAGCCGAGTCATGGCGAAACAGATTTGACTTTCTACTGACTTCCCTTGGGTCCAGCTTCGCGTGATTCTTTATTCAGATCTATTGCTTATTAGACTGGTAGCTAGAGTCATCGTCACGCCAAGGCCAATTAGGTTTATTTTAGCTAAATTGAAGAGGAAGTTTTATTTTCATAGTAGTGTTTATAATAGAAATAAATAATGTCATTTATTTATATTTTAAAAACCGAAGAAATTCTCCCAAAGTTGCATTCATAAAAGACAAACACAGGTTTGGGTACTCAGGGTTGATTTATTTTAAAATATCGTCGACGACTTGTATTTCGTACAATGTATTAATTATACACTGAAAGAATAAGGAAATATTATCCATTATATATATATATATATATATATATATATATATATATATATATAATATATATTCATATATATATATATATGTATACATATATACATACTGATAAGAACCATCCCTTACTTATTGTGCATGCGCGGTGGTTCCTACAATATCGCTACAAACTGGGGAGTGCTTCGTTACTCCACCGTAGCACTTGCTCATTTTTTTTTTTTACTTATTCTGTTTTTAACTATTTACTTTTGTATGAGAAAGTTATCTTATACACATTTACTAAAAGCCTTTTTTCTTCCCAGCTATTATTCATCTACCCAACAAAGAAAGGCTGAACAGACTAAAACGCATGGCTGGCATTATCGCCCGTACTGCCCCTCCCCCGATCGTAAGCAGATTATATTTTACATTCCATTGCAAAAAATTTCGGCTTAAATTAGTATTTTTTTTTATTTTATATTTGTAATATACAGCTATATATTCTTCTTTGTTTTCTTAATTTTTTTTTCATTTTCTTTTTTCTTGTCTTTTTTATTCCTTTTCAAAACATAATAAGCAAAGAAATTACAATGTCCGTATACAGGTTAATGATCTGAAACATCTTATTCGAGGCACTGTTAATCCATAATTGAATAATAGATGATATTTTTTTAACTCTTTTTATGAACTTGTTCAGACATTCACCTTTTCTTAGATACACATCCCGTTGTAAACCTTGCAAATCCAGTTAAAATATCTGCCTATTATCTCAAAAATTCCCCTTTTTAAATTTCTTCCAGTGGCCTAAAAAAACCCAATTTCCCCTTTAACCCTTTAAAAAAACCTATTGGCAATATTTACCTTTTTTGTAACATAAGGCTCCCTTTGGCCCCCATATGGAAATTTTTTGGGCATTCACGTGTGAATTTTTATTTTTTTTTAAACTTATAATGGTTTTTTTTCCGTTTTGTTGACCTTAATATCCAAAGTATATTATTTATTACGGCTATATAACTAAACTAAATTTTATTGGATGGTGTTGTATTTTTAATTTGGTATATTGAATTGTAAATTTTTAAGTTTAAAACTCAAATTTATTTTTTTAGTATGTGATTGGTGCCCTTGCATTTCCATGGACATATTGTTAAAGTCTGATATTAATTTATTTTTAAAAACAACTATATGATTTTTAATTGAATGACTCTTAATTTGTATGTATTGTGCGGAAGTCTGCTGTTACCCATTTTTCCTTTTTCATCCATTTTTCCAGTGCAGTGGCCCCGGCTTCCTCAAAGGGGGGCTGTTCCCCGGGGTTTTTTAAATAAATAAATGTTCACCGCTACCCCGGGTTTTTAAAAGTTTTTTATGATTTCGTTTTTCCGGAGGAAGTTCTAGATTGTGGTGTGTATGTGGTGTGTGTGTGTGGGTGTGTTGTGGGTGTGTTTTTGTGTGTGTGGTGTGTGGGTGTGTGTGTGTGTTGTGTGTTGTGTTTGGTGTGTTGTGTGTTGTTTGGTGTGGTGTGTGGTGTGTTGTGTGTGGTATGGTGTGTGTGTGTGGTGTGTTGTGTGTGTGTGTGTGTGTGAAAACGGCCATCAATCGATTCGATTTGACTTATTGTCTGTTTGCCTTGGCGAAAATTTTGTACCTATAACTGGTAACTGCCACTTTCGTGTCAGTCGAGCTTTGCATGTCTGTGTGTGTGTGGTATGGACGTACTTTATTATATAATATATAATTATATATATTATTTTATATATATATTATAATAATAATATAATGTATAATGGATATAAAATAATAAATTAATATATAATAATTATATACTAATAAATATATAATATAAAATTATTATATTATATATTTATTTACTATATATATATATTTTTTATTTATAATATTTTAAATATATATTAAAATATATAATAATATATATATATTATTTTATTAATTTAGTTATTTGTTTTTTTTTTATTTTATTTATATATATTATATCTTATATATTATATATTATTTATATATTATTAATAAAAATATTATTATATATATATGTACGTACACAACACCCCCACACATGACACTGCACAGCGTCGACAACACGGGAAAGGGGAGTTCCATTATAGGCACAAAATCTTTCGCCAAGGCAGAACAGAGTCAATAATGTCAAAGTCGACATCGATTGATGGCCGTTTACACACACACACACACAACACCCCCACACCACACCACACCCCACACACACACACACACACACACACACACACACCCACACACACACACAACCCCACACACACACCCACACCAACACACACACACAACACCACCACACCACACACCACCACCACACCACACACACACACAAACCCACACAATCTAGAACTCCATCCGGAAAGCGAAGTCATAAAATAAACTTTAAAACCGGGGTAGCGGTGAACATTTTTATTTCATTTAATACCCTGGGGAACAGACCTTCGAGGAAGCCAGGGCCTATCTGCACTGGAAAAATGGATGAAAATGGAATAATGGATAACAGCAGACTTCCGCACAATACATACAAATTAAGAGTCTATTCAATTCAAATCATATAGTTGTTTTACATATAAATTAATATCAGACTTTAACAATATGTCCATGGAAATGCAAAAGGGGCCTCACATCAACATATTGAGTTTAGAATAATATACAAACAATTACAAAAACAAATACCAATGCAATAGATTTAGTTTCATAAGCCTTAAAAAAATATACTTTGGAATATAAGGTCACATAAAGAAACATTATCCAGTTATAAATAAGATCACGTAATTCAATTTCCCTATCCCCGGGAGCCTTATGTAAAAAAAGTTAATTTGCATGTTTTGGTTATAGTTAGCCACTGAAGTAATTAAAACATGGAATGAGATATGGGAGATATTGACTGACTTTGCAAGTTTACAAGTGGGCAGAACAACAAGTAGAAATAAAACCATTATGGAAGTTCTAAGATCAAAAACCGTTGGATTCATAGGAATTTACCCTTGACGTCCGGAATTGTCACAAAATATGGTTCAATCGAATGGAACAAAATCTGGAGGCCGTAAAGTTTGTGGAAGCCATATAAACTCTGTACTGTACTGTTTCGATAATGGGGCGTAATGCAGCCATGCTCATTAATCTGTTTCAGCCTTTGTTGGTAATAATATGGAAAGGCTTTTAGTAAATGTGTTTTAAGAATAACTTTCTTACAAAAGTAAATATTAAAACCCGATAAGTAAAAAAAAAAACTGAGCAATGCTACGGTGGAGTAACGAAGCACTCCCCAGTTGTAGCGATATTGTAGGAGACCAACGCGCTGCACAATGAAGGGATGGTTCTTATCTAGTTTATTGTACAATATATTATAAAATAATTATATATATATATATAATTTTATATATATACTTTATAACTATAATATATATGGATAATAATTTCCTTATTCTCCAGTGTATATTAATACATTTTTCGAAATACAAATCGCACGTATTCTTAAAAATAAATCAACCCTAGTACCAAACCTGTGTTTGTCTTTAGAATGCAACTTTGGGAGAATTTCTCGAGTTTAAAATATAAATAAAATGACATATTTATTCTATTATAAAACATAATGAAAATAAAACTTTCTTCAATTTGAGCTAAAAAAACCTATTGGCCCTTGGCGGACGAAATTTATCTAGTACCAGTCTATAAAGCCAATAAGATCGATAATAAGATCACGCGAAGCTGGACCCAAGGAAGTCAGTAGAAAGTCAAATCTGTTCGCCATGACTCGGCTATGCAGAAGGCGCTTTTCAAATGCAATATGATAACAGTAACGAAAAAGTGCGGCGGATTGTGATCACAATTCCCGCTAACAGCGACGACGAAATTTGACGACGTTCCGGTGTACAGGTCTATTTTTCTCTGTGCCCGAAATTCCCTCCAGGATAATATGGCCCAGAAATAACCCCGGGAACCGAACTTATCACGGGTTTTTCTAATGTGACAATGCCAGAGAGCAAGTCATAAACCCGCAAGGGAAGCCCCCACATTACATCCAGGCCTGTCCCTTTAAAAAAAAGGTTTGTCTGAAGTAGGAATAGATTTGATCGGACCCTTGCCCCAGGCAGACGGGGGACAGTACACTGTATCAATGACCGATTACTTTTCGATTTTCCAGTTGCTACCCTTTTTAAAACAATCTGCAGCAAAGTTACATGTGAATTGGCTGTGTATAAACCCTTTAAAACACAAATCTACAGCAGGAGTTACGTGTGAATTTGGCTTTTAAAAACTTTAAAAAAATCTACGCAAAAGTTACATGTGCTTGGCGTAAAACCTGATTAGGGCCCAAGGAGGAATTTATCAATGGACATTAACTCTGCTAAGTTACAGATAAATCAAAAAATTGCTCGGGCAAACAAGTGGATTGCAAGAGAGATTTAATCAGACCTCGAAAGAGCTCCTATCAAGTACGCCGTGATCGACAAACGACGGGAATTGCACGTAAAGAGAATCCTATTGGGGTATCGTACTCCGACCCATGCCAGGACTGGTGTTGCCCCTTTCACTTAGGAGAGCCGTATTTAAAATTTTGGGCCTGAATATTGGTTCGCATGAGGCAGTGGGAAAACTAGGGTAACCGCAGCAAAGACTGTTAAGAGCTAACAGAGCTGAAATGTCACTACGAATTTTGGAAAAGCTAAAACAGAGAATAGAATATGATGGGAGACATACACCTAAATATCTGAAGGTTTATTAGTACTATTAAAAAAAATAATAAATAATCACTAGGGGGAGGAAAATTAGAAGCAAAATATTACATGTATGAAGTTGTATCTCTTGTAGGTAAAGGTCATTCAAACTGAAAAATTTTGGGCATCAGGTAAAAAAAAAATTGTTGGATTGAAATACATTAAAAATCCATCAATTAATGTCTTATAAATAAATGTAAATATCAATAAATATTATATGAAAAAACAAAGTATAAATATTATTTTCCAAACGCATAAAATTATATCATAAATATTAAGAATATCTAAATTTCATTGATAATATTAGTCTCCCTGAGGAAACTAATAAAACCATCTATGTCACAATCCTCCCCCAAAACATTTTTCAGTGTATATGGGGGAGACAATACATACTTCTTTGATCTGAGAATGTTGCACATCTTTCCACTACATGTGCGACCGTGAATGGCTCTTGGCATTTCTCACAAAAATCTCCCCCCTAACGGAAGCCGCCTTGCCGTGGTGGGGGGGCTTGAGGTCCCAATGATCTGGTGAGCCGGACCAGAGGGCTACCCATACTGGAGGGTCCCCAGTGAGGGATGAGACAAAATGGCTTCTGGTGCCCAAGGCCTATGAGAGGGAGGGTGTACCCCCCCCTGGTTCATTCCATCTTGACAGGGAGAACTCTCCACGTGTGTTCCCGTGTGTGGCATCCCGTATTACCAGGAGACGGGAGTCCTGGAGGTTGAGCGATGCTGCACGCTGCGCCTGCAGCTAGCAACACACCTCTTTGGTCCTTTATTCTGGTTGACGGTGGCTTGATAAAAGGCCGGTCAAGTCAATCGGCTGGTCAAATATGGCTAGGGTCAAGCGGGGCACTATTCAGCCCGGTAGCGCATAGGTCCCACGACTGCCATCAGTACTGTAATAGGGGGCTGCGTTATTTCCTCATTACCCCTTTTGGCTGTTGGGGATTTGAGCCCAACTATAGCTTCCCCTCGTTGGACTCCATGGTGGGGGAGGGGTGAGACTACAAATTTAAAAAGATCTAGTCTCCCCCTGCCCCTACCAATCCCCACCATTCCCTGGAACATACGTATTTCATTGGGAAAAACCTTTTCCAGCTTCCAAAGGGCAAGAAGGGGAACTTTAATGGTTTCCGGCTCCCAAACCAGGTAAGAAGGGAAAGTCCCCTTTCAATCCACTAAGGAAATCTTACCGGGTAATATGAAACTTTTCATAATAAGTACTAGTGAAGACCAGGAAGGTGTATCAATCATGGATCTTATTATTTCGAGTACAGAAAAATTGTTGAAGTTGTCAAGTGATCTTTCTCACCCCACAGCGAGATGGTAGCCTGTAGTTTGAGGTTTCGTCTCAGACGAGAGTGACCGTCTGCGTGCGTATGGGGAACCCGGGGCTAAAGTTCATGTTCTCCTCACAAACCCTCATCAGGTAAGGGAATGTTTTTTCCGAGCCTGATGAGTATTCTGAGGAGAACTGTTAAGGAATAGAGAATTTTAATGTAGTGCAGTAAATTTTTTAAAGAATTTGATGGTTTGGAACATTTCCGCCCAGCTCTTCTACTTTTAACAGGGTTAGTCCTTCCAGAATTGGTTAGTTAGCAGGGTACCACCTCAAGGTAAAGCCATATGGTCCCCAAACCCTTTATGTGGTGCTTCCACTGCCAGGGTTATGGGCATGGAGCCAACTCTTGCCGTTTTAAAAGAAAAATGGGCAACCAAGAGTATGTGAAAGGTGTGGTACAACAGGTCATCAAGGAGATGACACTGTCGCGTCCAATATGCGTTCCCACTGCAAAGAGGCTCATGAAGCTTTTTCAAAGCAGTTAAAAAGTACAGATTTGAAAGGAAGTATTGGTAATAAGGAGCAAGGAAAAGTTAGTTTTCCAGAGGCAAAGCGACGTGCCCGTGTGCTATTTGCACAGCCAGGTAAGCCCTTTTTGCTTCGGTTTCTAGCCCATCCCCCTTCCCCCCAAACCTTTTGCCCTCCAATGCTTCTTACAACACACACTCTGCCACTTCCTTTAACCCTCAGTCGCAAATTGCTGACACTGCCTCTGGTGAGTTGTTCCACCAGAAACGGAGTAGGAGTGAGTGGTCATTGAGGAGACTCCTCCTCCCAAAGTAAGTCTTGGAGCCATCATTTAAGGCTCCAGAGCCTCAACGGTGACAGCTCCAGCTGCCACCACATCCACAGGGGCCTATGCTGCTAGGCAGAATGCCCCTGAAGTAAAGGGTCAGGCACGCCCTCTGCCCAGGCAAAGGAATTCTGAACATGTCCAAAAGACTCCAGCTGCCACATCCACGGGGCCTCGCTCCCTAGACAGAATGCCCCTGAAGCAAAGGCTCAAGGTCACTCTTTGCCCAGGCAAAGAAATCCTGAACCTGTCCAAGGGAAACCTGTGGAAACTAGTTCCACAGGAAACAACCTTTTAAAAGGTACTCCCGGGGATCATGGAAAAGGGACAGCTTAAAGGTGTAAGGAAACCTTGACCACAGGTGCTGCCAAACACCTTATGAAGAAATAAGTAAAGAACTGGATACCCTAACCCAATGGAACTGTCAGGGAATTCATGCAAAATGGGAAGAACTGCAATATTGATAGCTTCATATAATCCAGTTTTTTATGTCTACAAGAGATTATGACCGGGGAAATTGTACCTTTTTCCCCTGAAGATTCCAAGTTCAAGCCCATTAGGGGACCTTTGACAATGGACCCATGGAGTAGTAGCAGAAATGGTACGTAAAGATTTTCCCCTTTTCAAGGTCACCCCACCTGCAGACAACACTGCAGGTGAAGGCTGTGAGAATAGGCCCTTGACACGACCTTACACTGTTGCATCCATCTACCTTCCTCCACATAATCTGAACAATAATGTTTTGGAAAATCTACTTGAGCAGTTGCCACATCCATTTCTACTCTTGGGAGATTTCAATGGGGAGACACTTTTTGCAACCCTCGAGGAAGGCCTTGGAGTCCGTGCTCCTAAGAGTAGATGCAGTTTTTTTGAACAGTGACACTCCCCCACATTTCCAATTCAATGGGACATTCTCCAATATAGACCTGTCAATGCTCACCTGATTCACAGATGAATTTCACTTGGCAGGTTAGGAAGTTTACATGGAAGCGACCCAATTTCCAATACTTTTGGAGGAGGTGAATGGATTCCAGCCAATGGAGTGCAGAGATGGCAACTTTAACAGGGGGACTGAAATCTTTTTTGATCAACTGCAGTATTTCATGGATCTGTGAATGATTTCCAGAGTGTTCAAGATGCTGTTAATCACTCACATCACGAATTCACCTTGCAGCAGAAGCATCCATTCCCAAAGTAGCGGGGATGACCGTCGACCTCCAGTACCATGGTGGTCTGATGAATGCCAACAGCTGTCAGAGCAAGAAAAGCTGCATTAAGGCAGTTGAAACACGCCCAGTGATGTAACCTTGATCCATTACAAAAAGAACCGAGCCAAGGGCCAGGCGAGTGCTAAAGGAGGCCAGACGGCGTCATGGAGACAGTATGTCTCCTTGATTAACTCTGGGACCCCCTTAGCTGGTATGGGGGGCAAGGTGCGTAAGATCGCTGAAAGAGCACATCACTGTCACCACCTGCTTTGAAGATTGATGGCATAATCATCACGATAAAAAAGATGTTGCTAATGAAAACTAGCTAATCCATGGGAGAGATCTCCTCGGGGATCTTACACTGCCCCATTCTCCACTCTTTGGCTGAACAGGAACGACACCTAGTGTCGTTCTTCATAGGACTGCAGTAGAACTTCCATACAACTTGCCATTTTTGCGCAAGGAGATGGACTCTGCTTTGCAGCTCTGCCTAAGACGCCCCAGGAAGTGACGATATCCATACCAAATGATATCCCCTTTCCAGAGAGCTCCCAGAGTTTCTTGTTGGACCTATTAATAGATATATAGGGAGGGTACAAGTGCCATCCCCATGGAAAGAGTCTATAATTATTCCTATCCTTAAACCTGGCAAGGACGCTTCCACACCAGGAAATTACAGACCAATTTCCCTCACCAGCTGCATCTGCAAGCTGATGGAGAAAATGGTAAACTTCAGGTTGACATGGCTGCTAGAAAAGGAAAACGTGCTGACTCCATATCCATATGGGTTTAGAAGATTGAGATCGACCACAGATGCACTTGTAGGATGGGACTGCTATACAGAATTCCTTTGCACAGCGACGTCACATGTTAGCCCGTCTTCTTTGACCTGAAAAAAGGGTTATGATACTACTTGGAAGCATGGCATACTCAAGAAGTTGTATGACAAATTTGGGTTAAAGGAGCATTACCTACCCTTTATACAAACTTCCTTGCTAACAGGAAATTAGAGTTCGGGTGGGAAACAGTTTCTCTAACCTGGAAATCAGCTGGAAGGGGTCCCACAAGGGAGTGTTTAAGTTGACCCTGTTTGCCATTTCTATAATGACATTGTAAAGGTTGTTCTAAGTTCTTTTTCATGTAATCTGTATGTGGATGACTTTACACTGAAATGCTCAGGAGGAAGCTTACAGGATGTGCCCAAAGGGCACATGCAGGCTGCAATAAATCAGGTTGTACAGTGGACAACATATCTTGGTTCAAATTTTCCCAGCAAGACGATGGCTATGCATTTCCCAAAAGAGGAAAATTTCACCTTCCCTCTATTAGGAGCAAACCCACTGCAATTTGTCCAAGAGGTGAAGTACTTGGGTCTAATTTTTGACTCAAGGCTACATGGGTGCCTCACCTCAAACAGTTGAAAGGTAAAGGCTACGAAAGCGCTTAGTATTTTGCGGGTTCTTTCACATCTATCTTGGGGGGCAGACCGCACAAACACTTCTGCGCTTTACCGAGCGCTTATTCGTAGTAAGCTTGATTATGGATGTGAAGCTTATTCATCTGCAACTCCCCCTGTTTTTACGGATGTTAGGGCTCGGTTCATAATGAAGCTCTCAGAATCTGTACTGGGGCTTTCAGGTTTCACCTGTGGAGTCCCTGTATGCTGAAGTGGAGAACCACCTCTTTTATTACACCGAGAATACATGAACCTGATTTACTACACGAGACTACAAAGGATTCCAGGATCTCCTACATCCAGATTGGTTTTCAACCCCTTGAGAAGCCCATCCTATGGTAGGAGAATGAGGAATCTTGTGGAAGATCTTAATTAAATCTCTCCAAAGGTTCTGGCTGTTGGAATTTCCCCCAAATTTCCGCCTTGGACTAATCAAGTCGAGCTGGATTTAGTCGGAATTGGGAAAGGGAGAGATCCGAAGAGAATCCGAGAGAAATTCTTCAGCACATTTCTAATACCGGGATCAGATGCAATTTATCCCCGATGGTTTTGAAAACTGAAAATGGCGTGGGTTTTGCAGCAGTGACAGAAGGAAGACTGCATCTGGCAGTCTTCTCTAGCAGCCTCGATCTTCACTGCAGAGTTACATGCCATTCCTTAAGCAGTTAAGATGACTAGAGATCTTACGAACCATTCATTGTGATATATTTTGACTCTCGTAGTGCCTTATAAGCAATCAAGAGCTTAAACTCATCACATCCAGTAGTGAGGGAGGTTCAAGATTGGCTTGCACTGATGTCAACATGTAAAAGATAACTCTATGTTGGGTGCCAAAGCATTTTTGGTATCAGAGGGAATGAGCGAGCTGATCAAAAGGCCGAGGCAGCTGCCGCTCAGCCTTGTGATGCTCGTTTCCTCTCCCACACACCGACTGGAAAGATGTGCAACATTCTCAGACCAAAAACGTATGTATTTGCCCCCCCTATATACATGAAAAATGTATTGGGGGAAGATTGTGACATAGAGGGTCTTATTAATTTCCTTAGGGAGACTAATATTTTCAATAAAATTTAAATTTTGCATAATGTTTATGCAATGATTTTATGCCCCTTAGAGCATAATATTTATGCTTTGATTTTTAATCTATTTATTGTTATTTGTAAGAAAATTATTGATAGATTTTTTTTTAAAATTTTAAACATTTTAATATTTCTAGTTAACAAGGTATTCACCGCTAATGACCTTAGCTGTTGACGCGGCAGATAATTTTAAATAATCAATCAATCAATCTCCTTCCACAAGGAGGTCCAGTACCTGGTTGACCGAACAAAATCAAGACTGTCTGTCATGAGAGCAATTAGTGGAAGACGCATAGGGGCCAGACACAAAGTACTAAGATCATTCTATGTATATGCTGTCAGGCCCATTGTAGACTATGCCTCCCTCGCTCTGATTGGCATTAAGAGAAAATATAAAGACCAACTGGAGACAGTCCAAAACGAAGCCACCAGGGTCTTTGGGTGCCCCAAGGTGGGCGAAGGGCTTCAACCCCCTAGTGGAGGCAAACCTTTCCCCTTGGCCTCACAAATTTATCTAATGGCAGCACAATTCTTATCAAAGGTCATCCAGGCTCCCAGGAACACAAGCCTAAGACATAAAATAGTCAGACGCCTAGAACAAGATAACGAGCTGTTTGCAAACAACTCCTGGCTGTCTACCAGCCAGGGTGTTAATACGCCATCAGCTCAAAGAACTGCTACTGGCCAAGGGCATGGACTCCCCTCACCCTGACTTTGTCGAAGCTCCGCCGTAGGCACAAACCTCGATAGAGTTCTCGGTCATGAGACTGGCAAACAAAAAGAACGAATATTGTACGCCTAGCCTAAAGGCAGAAACCCAGAGGGTCATTGCAACATCACCCCCCCGGGCAGCAGAACATATTACACGGATGGATCGTCGATCCTTGACCCCCACTGCAGGCGCCGGCTTCACAGCAAGGGATGCCACAAAATCCATGAGGGTAACAGACAACGCCTCCTCGCTACAGGCAGAGGCAGTTGCTATCATAGGAGCACTGAGCCACGTGTCCGTGAGGGAAGGACACGTGGTCATACACACAGACTCCAAAGGAGCCGTCGACTGTCTTCGGCAGCGCTCACCCACTAACAATATCTACCTTCTGACTACCATCCTCACACTGGCACAGAGGATTCTTGCACAGGGTAGAAGAATCACCATAAACTGAGTTCCCAGCCACATAGGGATCAGAGGTAATGAGCTTGCTGACAGATTAGCCAAAGGGTTGGCAGGGGTATGCCCCTAATCCCATGATAATACTCAGAGTCGAAAATTACTTAGGGAAGTGTACGGTGACGGCCACCTCCTTTCCTCCTGCAGCTTCACAGAGAGGAAACGAGATCCTACCCCTCGGCCAGCTGGTACTCAGATGGAGGCGAGATGATTTCGAAATGAAAGGTGGATTTTACGAGAATGCAGGACCCTACAAACCAGCCGTTTCGTGATTGTTTTGACGTGTAGCCGAAGTGTTGAATAGCATAGGAATTAGTGATAGAGGGGGAGTTTAAAAGAACGACGTCAGGACTTCCCCGGTCTAGGAAGTCGTAAAATACGTGTCTTACGTTATAAAATGATCTTACATTCGCTTGAACGATTGTCAGCATGCCACTCAGAGCAGGTCGAGATGACGATGACCTACTTTTCGTGGCGTTTGCTGCTCACGGTAACAAGATCGAGGACGAGCCCCAGACTGGGTCTCTTCGGGGTCTGGGAGGGACTCCTGGGAGAGGGAGGCACGGAATTCACGGGAATCAGGGGACCAATTCCCGATACTCCCGTGTCTCCCTAGGGGGAACAGGCGCGGGGTAGCCCCTCTTCAACCTCAGGACTGAGGTCGATGTGGAGGCTCTCCCCGCTGCTGGAGTCCCCGATGATGGTGTCGTCATGACGACGCGAGGAGTGGGGGGCTCCGGTTTCCGTGAGCAGAGGGTCTTTTTTTGTCTTTTTTTGGTGCATGTTAAGTGGTGAAGGGAGTTTGCGTTTGTGATCGTTTGTGTTATTTGTAGTTTTTTCTTGTGCAGTTTCTCTTGGTTTGCGTTGTGGTTGTTTGTGCGTGATACTCAGGTATGTACAGGTTCTCGTCTTCGAAGATTTCCTCGGGCATCACAATGCTGGGGAAACCGTTTTTTGTAGTAGTTTTGGGAGTATGTTTGTGAATTTTTTGGCGTTGTATTTTTCAGCTATTAAACTACGTGTAGTATGGTCTGTATTTTGGGTTGTTTTTAGGTATGGGGCGTTGTTTTGGGGAAATTTGAGGTGGTAGAGGCATTGTGTTCCCGAGGGAATCGTTTTGGGGTCGTTTTGTGGTGGGTGTAGATGTTTGTAGGGTCGGAGTGTTGAAGCGTGGGTTTGGGTTGTTGTTTTGTTTTTGTGCTTGTCTTTTGTCTTAATAATTTCTTTGCGTTTGGGGCAAGTCCCACTGACGGCGACATGCTGCCCCTCGCAGTTTGCAACATTTGATGGTCTTGTTGCATGTGGCAAAGAAGTGCCAAGTTCGCCACATCTGCTGCATCTCTGTTCGTGTGTGCATGTGTTTTTTTGTGGTTAAATCGGTAACATTTCAAGCACTGGGCAACCTGAATAAAGCTCTCAGGTTTTACATTATAGGAGGGGACGGATGTGTTAAAAATCACAATCCCAAGTTAGGAGCTCTTCCTCCTACCAACACACACCGTCTGGGTTTGTTCCTCCAGTGCGCGGCCGGACTTCGCTGCAAGTGACTCTGGGGTTTTTTCTCTAGCGGGTCTTTTTGGCCAGACCCGGCTGGTTAGCTAGGAAGGGAGGGTGTTTGTCGTTTTTCCCGAGTGCTTTGCCTAGTTTAGGGAAGGAAGGGAAGGTTTTAGGGGGTGGGGGGGCAGGCATTGGCAACAAAAACTTGTAGCCATTGTGAACTTTAAAGCAATGTGTCACGGCAACTTCTGTGATGGAGAAGATTTTCTGGAGACCACCTCACAGAGATTGGGCTCCCAGAAAATGATAATTTGATTTCGGACCCATGAATACATAGCACGAGGGTGATGATGAAGGTCGGGAGGGAAGTCTAGCCCGAAGCTAATTGACAGGATGATGCAAGGGCGGTAGTGGTATCAAAAAAGGAAGACACACTGGGCAATTAACAGTCTTTGTATGTTAGGGCCGGTCGGGTTAAGACCTGCCGAACGGAGGAATCTAACCCTTATGGGTTCGGCCGGCACCTCGCAGTAAAACCCGCAATTGCCACAGTGCTTCGTATTTTAATTGTAAGCACTCTGGCCTACAATTAAAAATACTAGCCTCAAAGTAAGGTGTGCGAGATAACACTCAAAGTTTTCAGCACAAGGGCCAAGGTCGTCTTTGCGTGGGGTGTCAAAAGATCTCTTTACGAAGAAACCCAAGCACAAAAACCTTGGGACCTAGAGGTCCAGAGAGGCCCGAACCGCAGTTGATTAGAAAAGGCATCCAATCAGGTAAGGGTGGCCCTGCAAATAACCTTTCAAAAGTGATGAGAGTGGCCTATGTCCTGCAGTGGAATAAAAAGCTGTTGAAAAAATATTTTATATGTATATTACATATATGTATTTTTCAACAGCTATTTATTCCACTGTAGGATATAGGCCTTTCTCATATATATATATATATATATAATTATATATATATATATATATATATATATATATATATATATATATTATTATATTATATGCAATATAAAACATTATCTGTACATACATATATATGTATACATACATATATTGTATACATACTATAATCTCTATATACATATACACATACACACATATATGACATTTTAAAATACATACATACTTCAATGTTTATATAGTGGTATATATATAATTATGTAAATACATATCAATGTATACTAGTATATGTGTATTATATGTACATTTGTATATGAAATTTTTGTATGCTTATACAAATATGTAGTTATCATATATTAATATATATGTGTTAAAACCATATAAATTATATTTATAATATATAATTAAATATTATATATTTTATACATATATTCAATTTTTATATATATATATATATATATATAAATATAATATAAAAATATATATATTTATTATAAATATATAATAATTTTTAATTATATATTAAAATATATGTGTGTGTGTGGTGTGGTGGGGTGTTGGTGGTGTTGTGTGTGTGTTTTTTGGTTTTATGATGTATTACTATATATATAATATATTATATATTATATATCTTTTATTATTATATAATTAATGTTTTCATTATGTAGGATAGTGTATAAAATAGAATGTGTGATACCTATAACATATGTGTATATATGTTTTAAATGTTGTTGTGCACATTTGCATTTTAAAATATTATAATTATATTATATATTATAATATTTATTATATTTTTTAATATTATTTTTATTACATATCCCCACATATATATACTATATACATACCATATATGTCAAAAAATACTAAGCAAGCCGGTGTAACTTCACACCCCCGTCCAAAGCACGCAGCCCTTCTCCTTTGGGGGCAGGACCAGATGTCGCCGGTTCTTTTGCACAGGAACAAACATCCGCCCCCAAGGACCGCCGCTAAAAGGACACCCTTCAGGCCCCACGGGAGGGGGCAAGCAAGGGCCCAAGCCCCCCGGGTCCAGCTCCACCACCTCGTCCTCCACTCGGACACGGGGGTCTCTTGGGGGGGCTCTATCGGTCAAGAAAAAACCCCCAAACTAAACCCTTTTTTTTTTACTCCCCACCCAAGTCCACTCTCGTCCGTCACATCTATTTACGCCTGCCCTAACTCTCGTGTCACTCATTTCTGGGGCTTACGGGGGCCACTCGTTACATCTGGGGAAGGGTGCTCCCCAAATACGTGTCGCTTACATCTGGCGACAGCGGGGCCTTTTTTGCTTCATATTAAATATCTTATATAATATATATCTATTAATTTATTTTTAAAATATTATATATTATATATCAATATATTTTATATATATTATATATATTTTATGTTTTATATATATTTTTTATATTTAATTAATAATATATATATATATATTGTGTGTGTGTGTGGTGTGTTGGTGGGTGTTGGCGTGTGGTGTGGTGTGTGGGGTGTGTGTGTGTGTGTGGTGTGTGTGGTGTGTGTGGGTGTGGTGTGTGTTGTGGTGTGTGTTTTTGGGTGTTTGGGGTGTTCTGTGTCTGTTTTGTTATGAAAATTTTATTTTAATTATTACCTTTTTATTGCAATATATAAAATATATATATTTATATATATATATATATATTTTATATATATAATTATATATATATATTTTTAATATATAATTTTTTGGGATGTATATATATTAAAATATATAAAATATATAATTTTAATATATATATATTATATAATTATTATAAACCTATCCGTATATTTTGGTGTGTTGTGTGTATTATATTTATATATATATATATTATTTTATTTTCCCATTATATAAATTTATTTTTTAAATTGTGGTGTGTGTGTGTGTGTGTGTGTGTGTGTGTGTGTGGGGTGGTGTGTGTGGTTGTGGGGGTGGGTGTGTGTGTGTGTGTGGGTGTGGGGTTTGTGGTTTGTGTTGTGTTGGGGGGGGTGTGTGTGTGTGTTTTTGTGTTGTTTTAATAATATCCCCATTAAAATATATATATATATAATTTTTATATATATATATTATATATTTTATTATATTTTACATTTTATTATATATATTTTTTTAATAATAATTATTATTATTAATATATAAAAATATTATGGGTTTTGTATGATCTTAAAAATAAATAGTATAAATATTAAAAATTTAAAACATACTACATTCATAATATAATATTATATATTAATATATATATATATATATATATAATATATTATGGTGTGTGTTGGGGTTTTGGGTTGTGTGTGTGTGTGTGTGGGGGTGTGTTTTGCTGTTTTTGGGCATATTAATTTATATTTATAATAATATATAATATATTATATATATATATTATATATATATATATATACATAAATATAAATATATTTTAATATATATATAATATATATATATATATATATATTATATATATATAATATATATAATATATGGCCACAGGGCGAGTGGTTAGGCAACGGACTCAAAACTTTCCGACGGGAAACTAGTTTTGAGGGGTTTGAGTCAACGGCCCGGGGCGTTGCTTCCTTTGGGGAAGGAACTTCACCTTGATTGCCACCCAGCCCTGCAGGGCAAACCGCCCAATCAGTGCTGCCCCAAACCCGGGGAAATAGGAAGGTTGGCGTAGGAAAGGCACCCGGCCTAAAAAAGGGAAAGTAAAAGAAAAAAAGTATATATAATATATATATATATAATATATTTATATATTATAATATATTATATATATATTTTTGGAAAAAAAAATATAAAGATATTTTGTATTTTTGTGTGTGTAATTAATATATATATTTTTAATAATATAGTAATATATAATTAAAATTAATATATATATTTATATATTTAAGCTTTTTTTTGGGGTGGTTGTGGGTGGGTATGTGTTTGTATGGCATGAGTAGGGATTTTGTGTATTGTTATTATATTTCTATATTATATTTTTATTAAATATATATTTTATATAATATATATATACATATATTGTGTTTTGTGTGTGTGTGTGTGGTTGTGTGTTTTGTGTGTGTGTATAAATTATTTATATATATATTTTTATATATATAATTTGTTTGGTTTTTGTGTGTGTGGTGTTGTTGTGTGTTGGGGTGGTGTGTTGTGTTTTTGGGGTTTGTTGTGTTTACGTTTACCACCCTCTCTCGCCCTTTGGTCTGGCCCCATCTGGTCGCTTTTACGCTTCCGGCGTTGGAGAGGGGTCTCCCAAATCTTCCTTGAAACACAGACAGCACTTCAAAAATGAC
>NW_023656495.1:0-3470 GCF_015228065.2 Penaeus monodon | reverse complement strand
AAAAAGGAGACCCCCCCCCCCAAAAAAAAAAAAAAAAAAAAACCCCCCCCCCCCCCCCCCCCCCCCCCCCCCCCCCCCCCCCCCCCCCCCCCCCCCCCCCTCTCTCCTCCCCCCGCTAAGTCCGCTTCCCCAGGTCTTGATCCCCATCGACCTAACAATACCTGTATTCATCCGGGTTTATTCCTCCCTTTCCTCCGGAATTCCTGAATCTCATACTATTCGCAATGGGGCAGGGGAACCGGAAAAAGGGGAGGAAGAGGAGAGAGGGAAGAAAAGAAAGGAAGGAGAAGGAGAGAAAGAGAGAGGAAAAAAAGAGAAAGAGAGAGGAGAAAGGAGGAGAAGAGGGGGAGAAGAGGAAAGGAGGAGGAGAGAAGAGGAGAGGAGGGGAGGAGAAGAAAAAGAGGAAAAGGGAAAGGAAGAGAAGGAGAAGGAAGGAGGAGGGAGGAGAGAGGAGAGGAGGAGAGGAGGAGAGGAGGAGAGGAGGAGAGGAGGAGAGGAGGAGAGGGGGAGAGGAGGAGGGGAAAGAAGAGGAAGAGAGGAGGGGAGGAGGGAGGAGGGAGGAGGAGAGGAGGAGGAGAGGAGAGGAGGGGAGGAGGAGAGGAGGAGAGGAGGAGAGGAGGAGAGGGAAGAGGAGGGGAGGAAAGAGGAGAAGGGAGGAGGAGAGGAGGAGGGGAAAGAAAAGGAGGAGAGGAGGAGAGGAGGAGAGGAGGAAAAGGAGGAGAGGAGGAGAGGAGGAGGGGGAGGAGGAGAGGAGGAGAGGAGAGAGAGAGGAGGAAGAGGAGGAAAAGAGAGGAGAAGGGGGGGGAGAAGAGAGAGGAGGAGGGAGGAAGGAAGAGAGAGGAGAGGAGGAGAGGAGGAGAAGAGGAGAGGAGGAGAGGAGGAGAGGAGGAGGGAGGAGAGGAAGAGAAGAGGGGGAGGAGGAGAGGAGGAGAGGAGGAAAAGGGGAGGAGAGGAGGAGAGGAGGAGGGAGGAGAGGGGAGAAGAGGAGGGAGGAGGGGAGGAGGGGAGGAAAGAGGGGGAGGAGAGGAGAGAGGGGAGAGGAGGAGAGGAGGAGAGGAGGAGAAAGGAGAGGAGGAGGGGGGGGGGGAGGAGAGGAGGAGAGGAGAGGAGGGGGGAGGAGGAGAGGGGGAGGGAGGGGGGAAGAAGAGGGGGGAGGAGAAGGGGAAAAGGGGAAAAAAAAAGGGAAAGGAAGGGAGATTTTTGGATTTTTAAATGTTTCCATCTTTACCTCTTTTCTAGCTATAATAGTGAAGCATGATTATCAGTGAGTTAGATAGGAGAGAAGTGTAGGTACGAGTGTTTGATGAATCGTGTTATTGTTAACTGTGTCATTGATCCTAGTGTCTATGCAAATTCGTTTTGTTTTTTTTTAAAAAATTCGTCCGCTAGCTGAACGCTATTTGTCACGATCTATCGTGTTTTGTCTAGATCAGTTATTGCTATCGATTATCGTTGTCTATCTGTTACGATTATCCGTCCGTCTATTTGTCTATCGATCTACCCGTCTGTCTATCTGTCTATCATCTATCCGTCCGTCTATTGTCTATCGATCTATCCGCCGTCTATTTGTCTATCGATCTATCCGTCTTTTTATCTGTCTATCGATCTATCCGTCGTCTATTTGTCTATCATCTATCCGTCGTCTATTGTCTATCGATCTATCCGTCTGTCTATCTGTCTATCGATCTATCCGTCCGTCTATTTGTCTATCAATCTATCCGTCTGTCTATCTGTCTATCGATCTATCCGTCCGTCTATCTGTCTATCGATCTATCCGTCCGTCTATTTGTCTATCGATCTATCCGTCTGTCTATCTTTATCGATCTATCCGCCCGTCTATTGTCTATCGATTATCCTTTGTCTATCTGTCTATCGATCTATCCGTCTTTTTTTCTATCTTGTCTTTTTTCCAATTATGTCGCTTCGTCTATATTTTCCTTTTGTATCTTTTTTAATCTTATAAATTTGTCTATCTATCTTTTTTATCTCTCTATTATTCTCGATTGTCGTCTATCCTATATCATCTATTAGCTAGCTACTTTCTTTTAATTTCTTTTCCCCGTCGTCTATTCTCCATGTATATTTTTATCTTTATATCTACATTCCCCTTTCCTTTTCTTTTTGCCTCTCTCATCCCGCTACTCGACCCCCTGCCACCCCGCATCAGGGCCCTTTGCCATGCCCGCATGTGCCATCCACGGGGCCCCGGCACAATGTCTCCCCCCCTTTCTAAAATTTACGGCACCTTGCCACCCGCTATCTTCCATCGCGGCACCTTGCCATCCGTCATTTTGGTATTTAAAATTCGGCCCCCTTCCACTCCCCACCCCGACCCCCTGCATCCCGCCATAAGGCACCCCGCCACCCACCCCCCTGCACCCCGCCACCCCGGGCCCCTACCATCCCGGCGCTTTGCCACCCGCCTCCCGGGGCGCCCTCCCCATCCCCCCTTTTGCCATCCCCCATCCCTCCCCAACCCTCTCCTCCCTGCAACATTCTTCCATTCACACTTTGCGTCAATTTTTGGGGGTCGCTGACGTCGGGTTTTTTCACCGCGCGTCCCCCGGAGCAATTTTCCTCGAGGGGGCCCGGGGGCGGCTGCGCGAGGAGGGGGTTTTGTTCGACTTTTGTCTAAGTTTTTTATTATTTGTTTATAAATTTCATAATCACATACACAAACACACACACAACACAAACACACCACACAACCCCACACACAGCACACAACACACACAAACCCCCAAAACACAAAACCCCAACAAATATATAAAAATATAATTTTAATTATATATAATATAAAATTTATAATAATATAATTAAAATATATATATATATGCACACACACACGTTTTTTTTTTTTTTTTTTTTTTTTTTTTTTTTTTACGGTAGGTTCATGTTTTAGCCCCCCGTGGAAAAGCATGAAAGTAATTTTAGTTTTCATGGGGATGCCTTGGAGTGAGTACGTGGTGGGGGCCCCCGTTCCTTCCACGGGGAGGCCCGGGTTACCTCTTAGGAACACCGGCACTTCCCTCTCTCTCTCCTCTCTTCTCTCTCTCTCTCTTTCTTTTAATAAAAATAAAAATTTTAAAATATATATAAATATATATAAAACATAAAATTTACTATATAATTATTAAATAATTTTATATTTAAAATATAATATATAATCCATTATATATTTTTAATTAAAAATATATATATAATTAAAATATTAAATATATAATTTTGGGGTTGGGGTGTGTGTGTGGGTGTGTGGTGTGGGGGTGGGTATGGGTGTGGGTGTGTGTGTGTGAGGTGTGTGTGTTTTTTGGTGTGATCAGTCAAACCGTTTAAAACATTTGCAAAAAAATTTTGGATAAAAGACAACGGCCTTGTTAAGGCCAGGTTCATTTTCAAGTCGGTCTGTTTTAAAACGAAACTATTTTGGGGGGTTGCAATTTTATTGCGTCCCGAAGAGAATTCTAATGGGG
>NW_023656494.1:0-3471 GCF_015228065.2 Penaeus monodon | reverse complement strand
TCTTTTTCCCCTCTTTTCCTTTTTTTATTTATTTTTTACCCCCCCGGTCTTTCTCTCTTCTTTCCCCGCTTTCTCTTTTTTATTTTTTTATTATATATTATAATATAATTTTATATATAATATAATCTTCTTTCCCTTTTCAAATTCTCATCCTCTTTATCCCGTTCCCTCCACTCTCTTATTCCAAGGAAATATGAAATTGAATATGTTTTGAATAGTTTACTTTATTTTTTTTTTTTTACAATAAAAAACCCCGTCTTTCCTTTATCAAAATTTCAAAAACATTTTTTACATTACATTATATTATTACTACTTATTTATACCTTTTTTTTATAAAATATTATATTTTAAATATATATATAAGTTTTAAATAATATATTATATATAATTTAATTTGATATTATCAATATTTTATCATTATTATTTTATTGTTATTTTAAACCTTAATAAATTTATGAAATTTATATGTTATATTTATATTATAATATATATTATATAAATATATAAAAATGTTTTATAAAATATATAAATTATAAATAATATATATATTAATATTTTATATATAAAATATTATCTTAAATATATAAATATAAAATAAATATATGAATGATAGCAAATGATGACAAAAAATAAACAAAAAATAAAAAAACATATATTATATTATATAAAATTTTGTGTATTTTAATATATTTTATATATATATTATAATTTTAAAATAAAAAAAAAAAAAATATATATATTATGTATATAAAATCCAAATATATTATTTTATCAAATTCTATATTTTCTAAAAAAAGATATATATTATAGGGGGGGTGTATTTTATAATTATATATATTATATAATATATTATATATATAAATATTTTTTTAAAAATTTTTTTAAAATATGTAATATATATTTCATTATTTTAAAAGGGTATTTTATAATATTAAATATATAGAAGGGATAAAAGTTTATAATATATATTCATTTTCCATCCATAATAATATTATTATCTATTTTAAAATATTTTACTATATATATTTATATACTTTTAAAAACAAAAATAAAAAATTATATATTTTCCTACAAAAAATTATAATATATATATCTATATATAAAATAAATAATATCTATATATTATATAATAATAGACTTATAATTTTATATTAATAATATAATATATAATAATAATATATATAATATATTAACCCTTTAAAATATCTTATTAATTTTAATAAATCTATATAAAAAAAACCATTTTACGGTATATTTTAAAAAAATATGTGGAAAATAATATTTGTATATTTAATTATATATATATCTAAAAAACATAATACATATAATTTACATGTATATATTTAAAATTATATATATATATATCTTATAATAAAATAATATATATATATTTTGATATATATATATAAAATATTTAAAATAAATACAAATATATTATATATATATATTTTAAAATTTTATATATATAATTTTACTTTAAAATTTATTTATTTATGTATATGTATGGTAATCGAATATTATATATATATATAATCTTTTAATCTATAATAGTATAATAAAAAATATATTAATTTTATATATACAAATTTTTAAATTTATTTTTTGTGGGGGGGTTGTTATAAAAAATAGATTATAAAATATAGATAAAAACATACTTGGGAGAATAAAACCCCAACACACACAAAAAACCCCAAACACCCCCACACAAAACACACAAAAAACCCCACCCACACACAAACACCCCACACACCCCCAAAAAACATCCCACCCCACACCACACACAAACACCCCCACACACACACAACCCAAAATCAAAACACACAACACACCCCCAAAACCACACACACACATATATAAATAAAATATAAAAATTATATATATATTTATAGTTTTTAATTATAAACCATATATATATAAAATTTTACGTATATAGGGTTAAAAATAAATCCCGGGAGGGGATAAAGATATATATAATATAATATATAATATTAAATATTATATATTGTGGTGGTGGTGTGTGTGGGTGTGGGGTGTGTTTGTGTGTGTGTGTGTGGTTTGGGTTTATTGTGTGTATGTGTTTGGTTTTTGTGTGGTGGGGTTGTGCGCACTATTTTAATATATTTTATATATTATGGGTTTTATTATTATATATATATATATATTTTAAAATATATATGACCACGGGACACACCCCACCCCACAAAACACCACACACACAAAAAACATATAAAATATATTTTATATTATATATATAAAATATTATATTATAATATAATATATTCATTTGTATAAAATATTTATATATATTGTATATAACTTTAAAACATATATTTTTAAAATTATTGTATAAAATTATAATTTTAATAATATATATAATACATACATGAAAATATAATATATTATATATATATTTTAATATATATATAAATGGGTTTTGCGTTATTTTTTGGGTTAGGTTTGGGTTTTAGGTTTGATTGGGTTTTTGGGTTGGGTTTTGGGTTTGGGTTTTGGGTTTTGGGTTTTGGGTTTTTTTTTGGGGTTTGGGTTTTTGGTGATTTGGGTTGGGTTTTGGGGTTATTTTTTGGGTTTAGGTTTGGGTTTGGGGTTTTGGGTTAGGTTTGGGGTTGGGTTTGGGTTTAATATAGTTTAAATTTTTTAGGTTTGGGTTTTGGGGTTTAGGTTTAGGTTGGTTTAGGTTTAGGGGGGGGTTTGGGTTTTAGGTTGGTTTTGGGGGTTAGGTTTACTTGAGTTTAGGTTTTTTTGGGTTAGGTTTGGGTTTTGGTTTTGGGGTTTTTTGGGTTTTTTGGGTTTTTAAAGGTTTAGGTTGGGGGTTAGGTTTGGGGTTGGTTTTAGGTTAGGTTTGGATTAGGTTTGGGACAGATTTAAGGTAGGTTTGTGGTAGGTTTGTGTTAAGTTTCGGTTAGATTACAGTTAGATTTAGGTTAGGTTTGGCTTAGTTTAAGGTTAGGTTTAGGTTAGGTTTGGGTTAGGTTTAGGTTATGTTTGGGTTAGGTTTAGGTTAGGTTTAGGTTAGGTTTGGGTTAGGTTTAGGTAAGGTTTGGGTTAGGTTTCGGTTAGATTTGGGTTTGGTTTGGGTGAGTTTTAGATTAGGTTTAGGTTAGGCTTGAGTTAGGTTTGGGTTAGGTTTGGGTTATTAGGCCATACATATATATACATATTCATACATATATACATATTCATATATATATATATAAACATATATATTCATATACATTATATATTATATATATATATATATATATATATATATATATATATATATATATATATATATACATATGCAATATATATATATAGAATATAATATATTATTATATATAAATTTATATATATGTAAAATATGATTTATTATATATTTTATATATATATTAATTTTTAATATATATTTATTTTAATATATATATTATTATATTATTTAATATAATTTATATTTTATTTTATATATTGTAT
>NW_023656492.1:0-3472 GCF_015228065.2 Penaeus monodon | reverse complement strand
TTTAAAAAACTCTTAAAAATAAAACAGGGATCCTATACCCAAATGCCATATATGACCGAGGCGACACGAGCCAGGGAATATGAATAACCTGCTCTCTTCTGCATATCTGTGATGGGCGCTCGCAAAATTCCCTAAGGATATATAAATTTTCACGAATCACACAAACGCTTGGGGTGTACCCAAAACATGCAAGCGACTTGAGGAGGGTGAGAAAGGTGTGATTAATAAGCGAATGATTCTAGCTTAAACCCTAGTCCTACATTAATTAACGGATGTAACTGCGGGTCACACCGACTCAAAAGGTGCTGAACGAATAACTTTGGTTTATTGTACCTACTTTCGAACGATGGAGCGCAGATCTATTAGTCGTTTACGCAACCCCGGCGCAATATCGGGCAATCCTGTGCACTATGATATGGGGGAAGATCCTACGCTATATATTTAAATAATATAAATTAATGACATTGCGTTACACGCTTCGTTCTAGCGCCGATAGAACTTGTCACCAAAAGCAATGTAACAATGCATTCCCAAGGCGTCAACAAAAATAACTACCAAAATACAGGACGCAGCGCCACCCTGCCGCCAGATTGTAAAAGGCTATGTGAACGTACAGTGGCTGACAGGGACGCAAAACACACGTAAAGGGGTGAACACAGGCTACGACGACGCTACGACTTGTCTAATGGGGTTAAAAGCGCCGCGCGGAGGTCGCGGTCAGCTGCCCGGAGGGAGAGGGCGGAGCTGACCTTGAGCTGACCTTAGTGCGCTGGGATCTTAGCACGAACTCCCGGTCAAACGAGGTCAGATATAAAATGTGACCTCCTCCCTCGCTGAGCGGGTGGTTCTTATTTGGGACTTTGGATCCGCGTGGTAACCAGCCACGTGGTCCACTGGTAACAGAAATAGATTTATCCACATCCTCTAACAGAAATAGAATTATCCACATCCTATAGAGAGAGAGAGAGGAGAGAGTGAGGGGGGGAGAGAGAGAGATAGAGTAAGAGGAGAGACAGAGAGAGAGAGAGAGAGGGGAGAGACAGGTGGAGAGAGAGAGAGAGTAGAGAGAGAGAGAGAGAGAGAAAGAGAGAGAGAGAGAAAGAGAGAGAGAGAGAGAGAGAGGGAGAGAAAGAGAGATGGAGATGGAGAGAGAGAGAGAGGAGAGAGAGAGAGAGAGAGAGAGAGAGAGAGGGAGATAGGGGGGGGGAAAGGTGGGGAGAGAGAGTGAGAGGGAGAGAGAGAGAGAGAGGAGAAAGAGAGAGGGGAGAGAGAGAGTGGGGGGGTTGGGGAGAGAGAGAGAGACAGAAAGAGGGGAAAGGGAGAGAGAGGGTAGAGAGAGGGGGGAGAGAGAGAGAGAAAGAGGGGGAGGGAAGAGAGAGAGAGGGGGGCGTGAGGGGAGAGAGAGAGAGAGAGACAGAGAGAGAGAGAGAGAGAAATAGAGAGAGACAAAGAGAGAGAGAGAGAGAGAGAGAGAGAGAGAGAGAGAGAGAGAGAGAGAGAGAGAGAGAGAGAGAGAGAGAGAGGAAGAGAAAGAGAAAAAAGAGGGAAAAGAGAGAGAGAGAGAGAGAGGAGGTATAGATAGAGGATATTAAAAGAGAGAGGGGGGGGAAAAAAAAAGGGGGAGAGAAAAAGAGGAGAAGAGAAAGGAGAGGAGAGAGAGAGAGAAAGAGAGAGAAGAGAGAGGAAAAAAGAGTTAAAAGGGGAAGAAAGAGAAAGAGAGTGAAGAGAAGAGGGAAAAAAGAGAGAGGAGAGGAGGGGGAAAGAGAGAGGGGGGGAGAGAGAGAAGAGAATGGGGAGAGGGGAAGGCCCGGGGAAGAGAGAGAGAGAGGGGGGGGGGAGAGGGGAAGAGAGGAGAGAAGGGAGAGAGAGGAGTTGAGGAGAGAGAGAGAGAGAGAGAGAGAGAGAGAGAGAGAGGAGAGGAGAGGGGGAAAAGAGAGAGAGGAGAGGATAGGTTTGTTGGGAAAGGGAAGGTTATTTTGTTTGGGTAAGATTTTTGGGTTAGGGAAAGTTAGTTTGTTTGGGGTAAGAATTTTCTTTATTTTAGATTAGGATAAATTTACTTTAAATTTTTCTTAGTTATTTGGGTTTGTTAATAAAATTTTTTTTTTTAGGTTATTTGATATGATTAGGTTTAGTTGGTTGGTTTAATATGATGGATTACATTTACTTTTCGTGGGTTAAATAAGTAAAATGACCAAACCTAACCTACCCTAATTACCCCAACCTAAAAAAACCCAACTAACCTAACTTAACGAACCCGAAAAAACCTAAAAAAGCATAAGGTAAAATGCTTAAAGAAACCCAGCTAAAGCTAACATGCAATTAACCTAACAAAACTAACCCTAGGTGCTAACGTGATTTAACCTAACTTAACCTAACCCAATTTTAAAATGTAAACCCAACGTAACCATAACCAATCTAAAAAATCTAAAAAACCTAATTTAAATACCAAACTTACGAAAATAAATAAAACCCCAAACCTTTCCCTATCTAACCTAACTAAACCTAACTAAACCCATCTAACCCAAACCCAAAACATAACTTAAAACCCAAAATTTCTAAAATTAACCTAAAAATAATTAAGTTAACCTAGCCAACCCAATATTTTAAGCTATATAAATAAACCTCACCTACAAAAACCAAAGTAAACTAACCTAACTTGCCCAAACAATCTCACCAACCAAACTAAAAAATAAATTAAACTCCTAAATCTATCCAAAAATAGCTGAACTAAATGTAAACTATTCTAACGTAGCAAACACCTATCCTAAACCCAACCTGACTAAAACCCAAAATTTAAATTTAACTAAATAATCTAAAGAAATAAAGCTAAATCTTTGCTTAAACTACTTCCAAATAAAACTCTAAACCCTATAAAAAATAAACGTAATTAACCATATAATTTTTTTAGTTAAACGTAACAGAGTGGGCTAGAAAAGAGGAAGGAAGAAACAAATAAAACCCTTCATCCCCACCTCTGCCGTACCGGGAGTGGGGGGAAACCGCTTATCCCGCCGCGTATGGTTTTTTGTATGTGGGTGTATTAATAATATATATATAATATATATATTAAAATAATATATATATATATTTTGTGTTTGGGGTGGGTGTGGTTTTTGTGTTGTGTGGGTGTGTGTCTGTGTGTGGTGTGTGCGTGTGTTGGTGTGTAGGTGTGTGTGTGTTTGATTTTTGGGTGTGTGTATGGAAATATAATAATTTTATTTTATATATAATTTTATATATTAAATAATAGATATAGATTAAAAAAAATATTTGGGTTTTATAGATAAAACAGATCTAATATAAATTATATATGTTATATAAAATATATATATGTATATTAGTAGACAGATTAGATTAAAAATTTTATGTTAAAATATATTAATTTATATTAAAATATATAATTATAATATTATATTAATATATTTTATATAAAGTAAATTAGTACACTTTTTAAAAAAACACACACCAA
>NW_023656491.1:0-3472 GCF_015228065.2 Penaeus monodon | reverse complement strand
ATATACCTAGATATATACAAACATATACACACATATATGCGCACACATATATATATGTGTGTGTGTGTGTATGTATGTATGTAGTTGTAGTAGTATGTATGTATGATGTATGTATGTACGTATTATGTATATATGTACGTGTACGCGTGCGTGTGCGTGTATACAAACGCAGATAGATGGGATGTGGTAGTATGTAGTTTATGTGTATATTTATGCATGCATGTAGGTGGTAGGTATATATTTCGTCACTGCCTTCTACCCGGGCTGCCGCTGTTCGCGTCCGGACACTCGCTCCTGTCTTGGCGAGTCCCCTGCGTGTCTGCTTGATGCAAGCACACCCAATGTCCGCCTGGAATACGAGCATACGCTACCAGTTTCTTTTCTAACAGTTTGGGTTTAAAAATTCCAATTAAAATCTATTTCGCCGAGGCCAGTGCTCTGCAAGGTGACATGCCTTCTGTCAGTCCTGGGAGTGCCCAAAACGCAGAAGTGAAACAATCGCCCTTTTTTGTCGCGTTCCTGCCTTGCGCCCCGGGGGTCTCGTCCCCGGCCGAGGAAAGTATTTTTTTGCGTGTGTTGTGCTTTTTACGGGTTGTCAGTATTATTTTATTATTTTATTATATTTTTATTTCTTTATTATCATTATTTTTTTGTTTTTACTTTATCATTGTTATTAATTATTATTATCATTTCATTATTTTTATATTATTATTTTATTTCATTACATTTTTTGTTTCATCATCTTTTTATCATAAAATTTGTTATTATTGTTGTTTTGTTGTTGTTATTACTGTCGGCAGTTATTATTATTGATATGATTAATATTAGTAATGTTAATACTATTTTTTTTTGTAAGTATTATTTCTCTTGTTACTACTTTAAAATTGGATTAATGTTTTTTTATTATTAATATTTAAATTTTATTTTAATTTTCTTTATTTTTATTATTTTTTGTTATTTTTTTATTTATTTTGTTTCATGGCATTAAATTTTATGGTTTCAGTATTATCAATAATTATATTATAATTTTCATTAGTATTATGTGTTGTTATTATTGTTGTTGTTGATTTTATTAAGGTTATGGTTGTTTTTGTTATTGTTATCATTATTTTTGGCAGTAATATTATGATTAAAGCTATTATTATTGTTCTGTGTGTGGGGGATAATATATATTATATAATATAATATATATATATATATATAATTTTAAAATATATATATAAAATATATTATATATAATAATAACAATTTCATATATTAATATATATTATATATATTTATAATATATAATATTAAAATATATATAGAGAGAGAGAGAGAGGAGAGAGAAGAGGGAGAGGGGGGAGGGGAGAAGGAGAGAGAGGGGAGAGAGGAGAGAGGGGGGGGGGGAGGGGAGGAGGGAGGAGAGAAAGAGAGAGAGAGAGAGAGGGGGGGAGAAAGAGAGAGAGAGGGGGGGGGAGAGAAAGTGAGAGAGAGAGAGGGGAGGGGAGGAAGAGAGAAGGGAAAGGAGAGAAGAGAGAGAGAGAGGGGGGAGGAAAGAAAAGGAGGAGAGGGGGGAGAAAAGAGAGAGAGGGAGGGAGGGGAAAAAGGGAGATGAGAGAGAGGGAGAGAAAGAGGAGAGGGGGGGGGAGAGAAAGAGAGAGAGGGGGAAGAGGAGAGAGAAGGGGGGAGAAAAAAGAGAGAGAGAGAGGGAGGGAGGAAAGAGAGAGAGAGAGGGGGGGGAGAAAAGAAGAGAGAGAGAGAGAGAGGAGGGGGAGAGGGGAGAGAGAGAGAGAGAGGGAGAGAGGGGGGGGGGGGGACATGGACAGGCAACCCGTGCCCCCCCCCCCCCCCCCCCCCCCCCCCACACTTTCCCGTGCGGTGCCCGGAGCCCGTGACGCGTCCGCCTCCGTCACGCTGTGCAAGCCTGCGTTTTCGCCTTCGTCTTGCGAAAGTGTGACAGAGCGCAAGCGATCGGCCCAACAAAGCAGCGCGAGAGTTATTCTGCGTTTTGTGATTCATAATTGCAATCACGGATTGCGGAGTGGATTTGGTCGTTCATAAAGAAATCGTTGCAGTTCATCGGCCAGCAGTGGCCCCGCTGGACCGAGAAATCGTATAGTTTGAAGGCCAGATCCTAGCGCAGTGGAGACCGCCGGGAGCGCAGCTTCGGGCGCAGTCGCCCCGAAATACCGCCCCCCCCAACAGGGCAAAAAGCCCTGTGGGGGGGAGGACGCGCGGGGGGCCGCCGCTGCCGTGGCTTTTCCTACAGCGCGGCCGCAAAGGGAAAGGGCCCCGGTGTCCTGGCCGGGGAAATTTTCGAGCCTACGGCGCCTGCATCAGCGACATGGCAACTGGACGGCGGGTTCGGGCTGAGGCCAGGGGCGCGGGCGAAGGGATACCCGCCGGGCGTGCGGGCGGAGGGCGAGGTGCGGCCGAGGCTTGGCTCGGACGCCCACTTGGAGAAGGACCTTTGCGCTCGGTTGCCGGCTCCGATCACGAGCGCGATCTTGGTCGTCCTCCGTCTCTCTCTCTCTCTCTCTCTCTCTCTCTGTCTGTCTCTCTCTCTCTCTCTTCTCTCCTTTCTCTCCCCTCCCTCCTCTCTCTTCCTCTCTGTCGCTGTCTCTCTCTCTCCTCCCTCTCCCTTCCTCTCCTTCCCTCTCCCTCACTCTGAATTCATCTCCTTCCTTGTCACTTCCCCGCCTCCCCTCGTCTCCCTCCTTTTCTCCCTCCCCAAGCCGCGCAGCGCGGTTTCCCAGCGTCCGCTCCCAGGCGTCCGCGTCGGGTCCTGAGCTGCCCGTCTCGGATTACGGAGGCCGGAAGACGCCGTTCCCGCCCTCCCGCTGCGCCTGTGTTTTTTTGCGCCGGGCCCCGGCCCCCCCAGACCCGGGCGGACGCCACCCCGGGGGAAGCGCGGGGGCGAGGGCGGGCGGGGGGGAGGGCAGAGGAGGGGGAGAAGAGATAAGAGGGGGACAGAGGAGGGGGGGAAAAAGAAAGGGGGAACAGAGGAGGGGGGGAAAAAGTAAGAGGGGGCAGAGGAGGGGGGGAAGAGATAAAGGGGAAAGGGAGGGGGAGAAGAGATAAGAGGGGATCAGAGGAGGGGGAGAAGAGATAAGGGGGAAGGGAGGGGAACAGGGGGGGGGGGAGAGTAAGGGGGATCAGGGAGGGGGAAAAAAAAAGGGGGCAAAAAAAAAAATAAGGGGGAAAAGAGGAGGGGGAGAGAGAAAAAGAGGGGAAAGAGGAGGGGAAAAAAAAGGGGGAGGGGGGGGGAAAAGAAAAAAAGGGGGAAGGGGGGGATAAGAGGGGACAAAGGGGCGGGGGGGGGGGAAAAAGATAAGAGGGGGTCAGGGGGGGGAAAAAAAAGAGGGGGGTAAAAAAAAAAAAAAAAAGGGGAAAACGGGGGGGGGGGGGGAGAAGAGAAAAAACCAAAGAGGGGAACAGAGGAGGGGGAGAAGGGAAAAAAAAAATTTAAAAAAAAAAAAAAAAGGGGGGG